>NC_089837.1:72993531-73123531 GCF_035609145.1 Eleutherodactylus coqui | reverse complement strand
TCTCCTATCTATCTATCTATCTATCTAGCTAGCTAGCTATCCCTCTCCTATCTATCTATCTATCTATCTATCTATCTATCTATCTATCTATCTCTCTCTCTCCTATCTATCTATCTAATATCTCTCTATCTCCTATCTATCTATCTATCTATCTATCTATCTATCTATCTATCTATCTATCTATCTAGCTATCCCTCTCCTATCTATCTATCTATCTATCTATCTAATATCTCTCTATCTCCTATCTATCTATCTATCTATCTATCTATCTATCTATCTCATATCTATCTATCTATCTATCTAGCTATCCCTCTCCTATCTATATATCTATCTATCTATCTATCTATCTATCTATCTATCTAATATCTCTCTATCTCCTATCTATCTATCTATCTATCTATCTATCTATCTATCTATCTATCTATCTATCTATCTATCTCCTATCTATCTATCTATCTATCCCTCTCCTATCTATCTATCTATCTATCTATCTAGCTATCTATCTAGCTATCCCTCTCCTATCTATCTATCTATCTATCTATCTATCTATCTATCTATCTCTCTCCTATCTATCTATCTATCTATCTATCTATCTAATATCTCTCTATCTCCTATCTATCTATCTATCTATCTATCTATCTATCTATCTATCTATCTCATATCTATCTATCTATCTATCTATCTAGCTATCCCTCTCCTATCTATCTATCTATCTATCTATCCCTCTCCTATCTATCTATCTATCTATCTATCTATCTATCTATCTATCTATCTCTCTCCTATCTATCTATCTATCTATCTATCTATCTAATATCTCTCTATCTCCTATCTATCTATCTAGCTAGCTAGCTAGCTATCCCTCTCCTATCTATCTATCTCTCTCCTATCTATCTATCTATCTATCTATCTATCTAATATCTCTCTATCTCCTATCTATCTATCTATCTATCTATCTATCTATCTATCTAGCTATCCCTCTCCTATCTATCTATCTATCTATCTATCTATCTATCTATCTATCTATCTATCTATCTAATATCTCTCTATCTCCTATCTATCAATCTATCTATCTATCTATCTCATATCTATCTATCTATCTATCTATCTAGCTATCCCTCTCCTATCTATCTATCTATCTATCTATCTATCTATCTATCTATCTAATATCTCTCTATCTCCTATCTATCTATCTATCTCCTATCTATCTATCTATCTATCTATCTATCTATCTATCTATCTGATATCTATCTATCTATCCCTCTCCTATCTATCTATCCCTCTTCTATCTATCTATCTATCTATCTATCTCCTATCTATCTATCTATCTATCTATCTATCTATCTATCTATCTATCTATCTCCTATCTATCTATCTATCTATCCCTCTCCTATCTATCTATCTATCTATCTATCTAGCTATCTATCTAGCTATCCCTCTCCTATCTATCTATCTATCTATCTATCTATCTATCTCTCTCCTATCTATCTATCTATCTATCTATCTATCTATCTATCTAATATCTCTCTATCTCCTATCTATCTATCTATCTATCTATCTATCTATCTATCTATCTCATATCTATCTATCTATCTATCTATCTAGCTATCCCTCTCCTATCTATCTATCTATCTATCTATCCCTCTCCTATCTATCTATCTATCTATCTATCTATCTATCTATCTATCTATCTCTCTCCTATCTATCTATCTATCTATCTATCTATCTAATATCTCTCTATCTCCTATCTATCTATCTAGCTAGCTAGCTAGCTATCCCTCTCCTATCTATCTATCTCTCTCCTATCTATCTATCTATCTATCTATCTATCTAATATCTCTCTATCTCCTATCTATCTATCTATCTATCTATCTATCTAGCTATCCCTCTCCTATCTATCTATCTATCTATCTATCTATCTATCTATCTATCTATCTATCTAATATCTCTCTATCTCCTATCTATCAATCTATCTATCTATCTATCTCATATCTATCTATCTATCTATCTATCTAGCTATCCCTCTCCTATCTATCTATCTATCTATCTATCTATCTATCTATCTATCTATCTATCTAATATCTCTCTATCTCCTATCTATCTATCTATCTCCTATCTATCTATCTATCTATCTATCTATCTATCTATCTGATATCTATCTATCTATCCCTCTCCTATCTATCTATCCCTCTTCTATCTATCTATCTATCTATCTATCTCCTATCTATCTATCTATCTATCTATCTATCTATCTAATATCCCTCTATCTCCTATCTATCTATCTATCTATCTATCTATCTATCTATCTATCTATCTATCTATCTAATATCTCTCTATCTCCTATCTATCTATCTATCTATCTATCTATCTATCTATCTCATATCTATCTATCTATCTATCTATCTATCTATCTCCTATCTATCTAGCTATCCCTCTTCTATCTATCTATCTATCTATCTATCTATCTATCTATCTATCTATCTATCTATCTAATATCTCTCTATCTCCTATCTATCTATCTCATATCTATCTATCTATCTATCTGTCTCATATCTATCTATCTATCTCATATCTATCTATCTATCTCATATCTATCTATCTATCTATCTATCTATCTATCTATCTATCTAATATCTCTCTATCTGATATCTATCTATCTATCCCTCTCCTATCTATCTATCTATCTATCTATCTATCTATCTCTCTCCTATCTATCTATCTAATATCTCTCTATCTCCTATCTATCTATCTATCTATCTATCTATCTATCTATCTAGCTAGCTAGCTATCCCTCTCCTATCTATCTATCTATCTATCTATCTATCTATCTATCTATCTATCTCTCTCCTATCTATCTATCTATCTATCTATCTAATATCTCTCTATCTCCTATCTGTCTATCTATCTATCTATCTAGCTATCCCTCTCCTATCTATCTATCTATCTATCTATCTATCTATCTATCTATCTATCTATCTATCTATCTATCTATCTAATATCTCTCTATCTCCTATCTATCTATCTATCTATCTATCTCATATCTATCTATCTATCTAGCTAGCTATCCCTCTCCTATCTATCTATCTATCTATCTATCTATCTAGTATCTCTCTATCTCCTATCTATCTATCTATCTATCTATCTATCTATCTATCTATCTATCTATCTATCTATCTCATATCTATCTATCTATCTATCTATCTATCTATCTATCTAGCTATCCCTCTCCTATCTATCTATCTATCTATCTATCTATCTATCTATCTATCTAATATCTCTCTATCTCCTATCTATCTATCTCCTATCTATCTATCTATCTATCTATCTATCTATCTATCTATCTATCTCTCTATCTATCCCTCTCCTATCTATCTATCTATCTATCTATCTATCTATCTATCTATCTATCTATCTATCTATCTATCTATCTAATATCTATCTATCTCATATCTATCTATCTATCTATCTTATATCTATCTCATATCCATCTATCTATCTATCTATCTCAGTCATTAATTACCATACTTTCTTTTGCAGATTTCTGTTTGCTATGTCAGCTCGCGGCCGCACTCCATTAACATTAGTTGCCCCAACATGGCGTTCAGTGGGCTCCTGCTGCACCTCTGTGACTCTTTTGTTGTTGCCAGTTTCTTAAAGAAGTTTGAGTTCCTCAAGGGTAAGTCAGGCATGGAGATATCACAATGCACACAACGGCAATCCCTCAGCACACACATCTCTGGATGTCAATTAAGCATAAAATATCACAAGCATCCATCCTAATTACTACTTGTATCTTCATTAAACGAGCATCCCAGCCCAGTGATTCAGTGCAGTCTGCTGTATCCCAGAGGATAACTCACTCGCAGCTAGTAATTACATTTTTCAAATTAAGGCTACATGCACACAGACGATATTTCTGTCAGATTTTCGTACCGAAAAATCAATCTAAAAATTGGTGGGAAATAGCGCCCATTCTTTAGTTAAAATCACAGAGGTGAGGAAAAAGAAAAAAACAAAAAAAAACACATATTCACTGAAAAAGCCAAAAATACAATACCTGAAGGTCTGCAAAGCAGACACGGTCGCCATAGGCACGATCGCCATAAGGCAGGCACTATCGCCACCGGCACAATCGCCGTAGGGCAGGCGCACTGGCCTTAAGCCCTGAAGATATGTAGTCAGCCAGACAATAATGTGTGGAGGAGCAGCTTGTTCCTGGCAGGCTAATATGCAGTCACCCACTCAACCTGTACTGACGGAAGCGGTGTGACCTCGACGCGGTCCGTCAGCCTATGCGTTTTGGCCAAAATGCAGTACCAACACACGCATTTTATTAGTATGCATTAGTATCTTTGTATGTAGTTTGCTAGTTGGTGGGGGAGCCCAAGATGTCAGCCAGTGTGGCCCACCTTGGAGATACAGGGTAACCCGCTGTCATATCAGCCAGGGTTGATATCCTGTATGGTGGGTCACCACCCATCTATGGCTGACATCTTTGGTATCGTTCACATGTGCAGGCTATTAGTATATGCAGTCACTCCTCCCCATTCTTTAGTTAGTCCAAGTTAAAAAATGATTGCAGCATATCCTATTCTTGTCCTATATCACATGTCAATGTGCGGGGTTCAGCAGACGGACGCAATGTCGGAGTGCTGTCCGATACTAGTCGCACCCAACAATCTCTTGTGCAATTTTTTAAGTACCTGTGTACAATACCATAATATGCATGAAAGCAAACACATCGAAGGTCTGTTCAGAGGGTTTAATTAGAATGTCTCGTCTTTAACATTACTATATCCAGATCACAGCATGGAAAGAGCTCTCCAATTAGAAGAAACGTGCCAGTGTACATGCTCAGCGCATTCTCCCTGGGTTGTTATTATTTTAGTGTTTGAAGTGAAAAAGAGGTAAATGTAGACCCCCTGTAAAAGAGGAAATATATTCATGTCTGCCCTTCATAAGAAAACGATCATCAGGTTATGCAGTACAGTGAATGGCCACTTTAACCCCTTAATGACATGACCTATTTTGGCGTTGAGGACCAAACGATTTTTGGTATTTTTCCATCTCCATTTTTCAAAAGCCATAACTTTTTATTTTTCCGTGGACGCGGCCGTATGAGGGCTTGTTTTTTGCGTGGTGAACTGTAGATTTTTTGGTACTATTTTTGGGTACATAGACTATATTGTAAAACTTTTATTATTTTTTTTTATGATCGTAGGGAGAGAAAACGCATCAATTCTGCCATAGATTTTTTTTTTTAAAGCGTTAATTATGCAGCATCAATGACACACTACATTTTTTTCTGCGGGCCGGTACGGTTACAACAGTACCAAAATTCTTATATTTTTTTTAGGTTTTTTCCACTTTTACACAATAAAAACCCTTTTTTTGGAAATTATTATTTTTTTCTAAACTCACTGTATTCAAAGTGCTTTAACTTTTTTATTTTTCCATGAACGGAGCTCTGTGAGGGCTTTTTTTTTGCGAGATGAGCTGTAGTTTTTATTGGTACCATTTTGGGGTACATACGTTGTTTTTTTATCACTTTTATTGCGTTTTATGGGAGGCAAAATGCTAAAAATTAGCATTTTGCCTCCGTTTTTTAGCATTTTGTTTTAAGCTTTTTGCCGTGCAGGATAAAAAGCATGTTCAATGTATTGTACACGTCGTTATGGATGCGTTGATACCAAATATGTGGGGTTTTTAATTTTTTTTACATTTTTTATGCTAATATGAGAAAAAGCATAAAAAAAGGTTTTTTTAACTTTTTTTTACATTTTTATTTTTTGAACTTTATTTTTCTCTTTTTTTACACAATCTGTGTCCCTCTGAGGGACTTTTACTGCAGCACTGCAGATCGCTGTGATAAGGCATGGCAGGGCTTCTTCCCTGCCATGCCTTATCGCTTACTATAGCGATCACAGGCTATGGCAATACAAGACGCCGGCATCCGGCGTCCTCTTGCCATAGCAACCAGCCGGGCTCTCGCAATAATATTGCGAGAGCCGGCTGGAGACACAGAGGGAGCGCGCTCCCTCTGTGAACCCTTTCCCTGCCGCGATCTACTTAGATCGCGGCAGGGAAGGGGTTAACATCGGGGGGCGCATCTCTGATGCCCCCCGCTGTTGCAGAGGGATACCGGCTACTAGTGACAGCCGGCTCCTGCTGCGGGATAGCACGAGATCTGCTATGATCTCGCACTATCCCCATGACGTAAGGGTACGTCATTTTGCGGGAAGTACCCGCCTCCCATGACGTACCCTTATGTCATGGGGCGGAAAGGGGTTAAAGACCCCCATCTAGTAGCACGATCGACCTCCTTTGGCCCTCAGAACTGCTGCAATTCATCATGGCATAGATTCCAGTAGGTGTTGAAATTGTTCTGCATGAATATCGGCCGCTGTGGAAAGGAAGCTTCTTGTAGTTGCTATAAATTAAATGCCCCAGCTGACAGGAAGGGTTCAGCAATTCATGCTGCTTGTGCGAAATTCTGACCTCCCATCAGCATGGTGCAACAGAAATCTGGATTCATCTGACCAGGCAATTTTTTTCCCCCACTTCTAAGTCATCCAGTTTTTGTTCTCTGTTGCCCACTGGAGTCTTGTCTTTCTGTCTTTCTTAGACAGTAATGGCGTCTGCTGTTATAGCCCATTCATGCTAAGGAACAATGATTCAGACACAGTATTCAGAGCATCAGCATTGTGTTTGGCTACAATTTACGTCATTGTACACCGTGTATTTGTTACAATTCTTGACATCCTCCCTCTGACCCCTTTTATCAACTAACTGTTTCCATCCACAGGATACCCTTCCGCTGGATGTTTTTCTTCGATCACATCATTCTTGGTATACTCTACACACTATTACATGAGAAAACCCAACACAGTTGGCCGTTTTTGGCCCCTGCTAGTCTGGGACTAATGATCAGGACTCTTTGCAAGTCACTCAGAGTACTAAATTTTCCCATTCTAATGTGGAGTCGAACCGACACTGATCCACGGATAACTTGTCACTTGATTTCATGCTGCACTCCGGGATCACAGGTCTAATTTCCTCACAGGAAAGCACCAATAGGACCGGTGTGTCGAATAAAGTAACTTTTCAGTATGCTTTATAAATTGCTCTGTATCCAGACACTGAATGAAGCAGCTCTGCTTGCCTCGTACATAGCGGAACATCCCAGCAAATCTCAGACATCAATCGACTCATAATTTTGACTGATGGGGGGAAAGAACTTCGAATATCAAAACATTACATATAGTGCACAAAGTGTAATGTTTTCATCTTGGTTCAATTGTCAGAGCTCCGCTTCAGGTATTGCCAACCTCTTAAGGCTTCTTTCCCTCAGTGTAGTAACTACTACTACCAGGTAGTTACGTTACTTTTAGTTTACAATCATTTTTATTCTTGCTGTAGTCTAAAATCTGTATTTTATACACTCATTTCCTGGTCTCTTGTGCGTACAAATAAAGCTGCAGTGTAAAGCATGGGGGACAGTATACAAACCTGAACTAGTGATGACTTGAGAAGTTGATTTCTGACTACCGCAGACTCTCTCCCAAGAAGATAGATGTCACTAATTATTGCTGTGCCTCGTATAATGAGGTAGAACTGCAACCAAAGCAAGTGGGACTTTGCAGTTTACACGGAATTCTACTACTTGATTGGATGCTCTATATGTCTCCTACATGATTCATGTCTCTAGTATAACTAATTAATTATACATTGTAGTCATACATCTTGACCATGTCTTTTTACCCTTTAGATGCCACCTTGTGTGTTGTGTGCCAAGACCGCAATGCTCTCCGCCAGACAGTAGTCAGACTGGAGCTGGAGGACGAATGGCAGTTCCGTCTACGAGATGAGTTCCAAACAGCCAACGCCAAGGAAGACAAACCCTTGTTTATCTTGACTGGCCGCCATGTTTAAAAAAAAACAAAACATGGTCCAGATAAACCCATGGGGCATTTGGCTGCGGCCCTCACCTGGACTCTTTGTATAGAACAGGACTCTTATGTTTTGCACTGGATAGGACTGAGTTACAATGTTGGAGCTGACAAACAGCAATACCTGGCATGGTAACAAGGACAAACATACATATCAGTTACATTCCTAGTTTATTTATATGTAATATGTATTTGTATATACTTTAGGCACTGAATAGGGACACTTTACTATTATTGTTTGTTCCTTTTTTATTTTTTTAATAAGGGCAATTATTAATATTCTCGGCATTTAAAGAGGTTTTGTGATGTAAAATGGCAGCTGGAGGAGTTGTATTAAAGGGTCTGTCCATTTATAAACAGTTAATGGGAGATCGTTAGGATGGCCATCAATAGTACATTGGTAGGGATTGCCTGCCTGGGACCCCCACTGATCAGCTGTTTGCCAGGTGGATGAGATAGTGCACTGAACTGATTTCTGCAGGAAGCAGACAGTTCCATTCCTACTGCAGTGGCCAGGCTTGGTATTACAAGACAAAGTTTCTGTTCAAGTCCACGGGAATTTTGTGTGTAGTACTAAGCCTCGCCACTGTAGGGAGATTGAAGCTGCCCACTTCTTGCAGAAATCAGCTCAGTGCATGAGCATATGATCCAGCAAACACCTAATCGGTGGGGATCTCAAGCAGCAGACCACCATTGATCTACTATTGATAACCTATCTTAAGGACAAGCCATCAATAGTTTATAACTGGACAACCCCTTTAAAGGCAGGTGCACTGAGAACAGAATTCACTTTCATGGTAAAGAGTGCTGACTGACAATGAGTATGTTAGTCGGTGCTCATTAACAGTAGTCGCATGGGCAGATTATTGCTAGAATGGGGGTGATGATCATTACTATAGTTGTTCATCCCCATACAGAATACATTCCTCAGCAGCACGTCTCCGCCTTAACATGGGGAGATGTACTGCTGACGAGCGAGCACTAAAAACATGGTCAGATGATGAAGGAACATTTGCTTGTTCGGTTATGTGGGCTGATGATCAGTTGACACAAATGTACATACCCAATCATTGGCCCATGTAAAAGAGCCTTAACCTATAGTATAGATACTTTATATAGTAAGGGCATAATTTTTGGTAACCATAAGCAGGTGTGCAAACTGGGGCAGGCACCATGTGTTTGTGGGCCATGGGGTGATGGAGTCATGATAGGTCCTTTGTCTAACTCCCCTTTATGTGCACCACATAGAGTATGCTTACTCAGATCTCCATGCCCCCCCCCCCAACTTAGTATAGACCCAGCATATAAAATGCAGAAGGATGCAACTTTGCATTAAGTCTTAAAAATGCCCTATGTTGTATGTTTATGCAGACCTATGTCTCTCCATGGTAACAGAAAGCAAACCCCATGTAGTCTGATCTTGATGACACTCTTCTATCTACCCCTTATTTCTTATGAACCTACCACATGTATGTTAGCTTCAAGTGACCCTCTGGTCCTGGAAACAAAATTTGTTCCTGGACTGGAGGGGGCATTATATTACCTGCCCCTCTCCCTTTACGGATTTCTACCTCAGATGTGCCAATTCCCAGTTCTTCTTTAATCTTTCAAGATGGCATCGCTCCTGTTACAATCAGAGCAGCATGAAGGACCTTAGCTTACTGATGCACCAGTAACAAAGTGTGCATTGGATGGTTTGGAAACCTATGTAGCTATTTTGGAAGTCCAGAGGGGCTGAGAACTGGCAGATCCAGAGTCAAACATCGGAAAGGGTGAGTGCCAGTGTAAAAAATTGTCCCTGAACCAAAAGGGGGACTTGTTGCTCTCCTTTTGTGGTCTGCTCACCTGGATCTAACAATTCCCAGCCCTTCTTTGATCTTTGAAGATGGTGGCATGGCTTATATCTCTACCCAACACACACTGTGCATCAGTAGTCTGCTTTCTGATTGGCCAGTGCTCACAAGACCAATGCTTCCCAATCAGAGAGCAGCATCTAGTAGTCTTAGACTACCAATACACAACCAGTGCACATTGTGCATAGAGTTGCGTGAAAACTGGTGAGTCTATTTCGGAAGAGCAGAGGGGCCGGAGACTGGCATATCCAAGAGATATCCAATACAATGCTAGAAAGGGAAAGCGGCAGGTAATATTACACCCTCCTTCTGGTCCTGGGAGAAACTTTGTCCCGGGACTGGAGGGTTGCTTTAAAGGAAAGCACAGATGGAAGGAGAGTACAACTGGAAGGCTAGAATACAAAGTGGTTGTTTTCTGTTACCATGGAGATGCATGTGTCTTCATAGGAGCTGTAGACACAAACTGATAAGAAATTTGAACTAAAGACCATTTGCAAGGTTGCTTAGATATAGATATATTGGGACAATACATTTGTAGGGAAGGTGAAAATACTCTTTAAAGGGGTATTTTGGCCACTTACCATTGATGTGCTTGTCTCAGGATAGGTTATCAGTAGAGATGAGTGAGTATACTCGCTAAGGCTAACAACTCGAGCGAGTAGTGCCTTAGCCGAGTATCCTCCCGCTCGTCTGTAAAGATTCGGGGGCCGTTGCGGGTGACAGGTGAGTTGCGTCGGGGAGCAGAGGGGGTGGGGGGGGGGGAGCGAGGGAGAGAGAGATTTCCCCTCCGTTCCTCCCTGCTCTCTCCCGCCGCTCCCCGCCCCCCGTCGGCCCCGAATCTTTAGAGACGAGCGGGAGAATACTCGGCTAAGGCACTACTCGCTCGAGTAATGTGCCTTAGCGAGTATACTCGATCATCTGTAGTTATCAGTATTTAATCAGTGGAGATCAGCTGCTCGGGATTCATGTCGTTCAGCTGATCCTCCGACCTGCCGTCTGTGCAGCGTGCCGAATGTCCGTATCGATGGGGGCCATAAGTGTAATAGCCGGCTTCACTCCTATATTAATCAATGCTTTTTATTACACTTCCTGCCCTGACCACCAATTCGGACGTAGGGCCCCATTGCACTGACAGCAGACTGGAGGATCAGCTGATCGTTGGTGATACTGAGCAGTGGTCACCTACCGAGCAGCTTGTCCTGAGGATAGGTCCTCAGTAGTAAATACCCAAAATACCCCTTTAAGCTAAAGTGTAACATTTTACAATAATGTGAACTATTCCTCTTCCTCCGCTCTCGTTTCTCTTGTTTTCTTGTGACCTTTCCTTCATATTTCACAGCAGTTTTTGAAACTGACTCCATTGATTTATGATGATGGTGTACAGTCATAAGCACATTCGTTATGTATGACAGGAAATCCCATGGATTTTACTGTGATTCCTGCGTCTGCCAGTAAGTGGTGTAGGTTATATGAAGTGTAAGTCTCTGGCTCGCTGGCAGTATACCCACTGACTGGCATAATGTGCAGGGCGATGTTATGTAACATGAGTCAGTGCCCGCTTCTGTCCGTTCATGTTAATGAATGTTGACGTTTTGTTTACACTTAGTTAGGGAATGACTTGGTGTCTTTTAGGTTGCATGTCAATCTTAAAATGGCTTTAATTCTTGTAAATAGTCTATGTGCGACAGGTATGTGCAGTATTTCATGGTCTGGCCAAGTAAGAATTTAATATGTACGAGTTTTTGAAATAAAATACATATCCTATACGTTTCTCTATCATTTATCACTTCACTCCCTTTTAACATCTGATTATTATTGTCGCTACCAGTTTTTATTGCTGCAGGGCATTTAACTCCTTACGGACCACATTTTTTTGTCCTACAGGACCGGACACTTTTTAGGGATTTTACCCATGTGCTGGTTTTACTGCCCTAATTTTTTTTCAGCTACCAAAATAATTTTTGCTGCATTTTTTTTCCCCCATGACATATAGGGCAATTTCTTTAATATCTTATTTCAACTACTTTTTTTGTTTATTGGAGGTAAAAAGTAAAAAAAAAAACTTTTTTCTTAACTTTATAGTTTCATTTTTAAAATTAATATATTTAAGCTAAAATAAAATACAGCAATGGGTTCCTCATTTCTTTTGGACGTTCTGATATATAATTTGTATGATCTTTGATTACAGGGCACATAGGGCGATGGTTTTGGCTGGTGTCAGGTCATTTTCTTTTTTATGTATATGTTTTCATTTTATTCTGTAATTTTTTTAAATTTATTTTTGTAACTATTTTTTTTACTATCTATGTCCCCAATGATGTCATATGTATAAGACCTTTGGGGGTCATTCACATTGTGTTTTTTGTTTTTTTTTAATTTCACACTTTTCCACTGTAGCTGGGGGAATCCATAGAAACAGCATTCATAGGAGCCCCATTACAGGGGAAAACATCCCCCCTGTAGTGATAGTAGTCACTAACAGAGCTGATCTGGGCCTGCTAGGACCCTGCATCTCTGCTGTACAGGGGGGCACCCAGCGCTCACTTGATTGCTGGCTCGAATAGCGGAAGTAACACTTCTGTTTTGCTCTCTTCACTGCATAGTGCTCATTGGGTGCTATGCAGCATGTAAAGGAGAAGGTAGAAGCAGTAAAAAACTGCTTCTCCCTTCTCAAGGTCCTTGGCTCCTGCTAGATTGCAGGGACAGGTGCTTTAATCCCACATCATATTTTTGCTATTAGCCGGGATTAAAGCCTAGGACCAAGCACTGTGAATATAGGGTGCTTGGTTCTTAAGTGGTTACAATAACAATTGAAGAAACTTTGCAAATAGGATTGGTTTAAAATCTTACAGTTTTGTATATACAGCTCCTATGTTGACATATTTATCGTCATGGTTACAGACTGCAAACAGACACTATGTAGTCTGATTCTGCATTTCATGTGTTATTTCATTCCCTATTTATGGAATAGCAGGAACAACAAAGTGTCTACAGTAGTATCATATGATTGCAGGATCAGAACATGCAGCATTTGTTTGTAGTCTGCAACTGTGAGATATATAGGTCTTCATATGAGCTGCATGAACAGAACGATAAGAGATTTTTAATCAAGACGATTTGCAAGGTTGCTTATTTTTTTATTTTAGAAGCGCTGTAGA
Source organism: Eleutherodactylus coqui (assembly GCF_035609145.1). NCBI lineage: Eukaryota > Metazoa > Chordata > Amphibia > Anura > Eleutherodactylidae > Eleutherodactylus > Eleutherodactylus coqui. The sequence continues at coordinate 73,110,574 of NC_089837.1, read as the reverse complement.
AATGTAGGCTGCAAATAGCCTTTAACCCTTTCCAATCCACTGTCTGACGTCTAAAGACATTCTGATTGAAGGCTGTACAGCTCCAATGTCAGAAGACATCCGTCAGGGTATTTTTACTGTAGATTATGGCCGCTCTGTTGTTGGGGGCCTCTCCAGCATGTCACATACCACAGTACTATCTCTAGCCAGCAGATGGTGCCATTGTATAATGGCAGAAAGAGAAAGCCCCCTAGGAAATCCTGAATCCAAAATTGGATTGCAAAGGGTTAAAGAAACACATACAACATAAAAGGATTTGAAGTACACCTGTTACATCCTAGTTGGACGTAAAACAGCTCATCCAGATTTGGTGTCCTAAAAAGACAGATATACACTAGAGATGAGCGAACGCGTTCGTCCGAGCTTGATATTCGTGCGAATATTAGGGTGTTCGGGATGTTCGTTATTCGTAACGAACACCATGCGGTGTTCTGGTAAATTAAACTTTCTTCCCTGAGACGTTAGCGCTTTTTTTTGGCCAATATAAAGAGAGGGAAGGCATTACAACTTCCCCCTGCAACGTTTAAGCCCTATACCACCCCCCTGCTGTGAGTGGCTGGGGAGATAAGGTGTCACCCGAGTATTGAAATCTGCCCCTCCCGCTGCTCGCTATGGATGCATTCTATATGCGCTCAATGGGGCCAGCGGCAGCAGCGCTGACCCCATTGAGAACATATAGAAGACAAATCCTTCTTCTCTGGCACAGCTGTAACAGCTGTAGCAGAGAAGAACGATGTTTGCCCATTGAATTCAATGGAGCGGCAATACAGCATGTTCCACTGAATGCAATGGGCTGCCGGCGATCGCAGGATGAATGGTCGGAAAGGGGTTAAATATATAACCCCTTTCCTGCAATTCATCCAGAAATGTGTTACACTAAAAATATATACCGGCGTATAAGGCGACAGGGCGTATAAGACGACCCCCCAACTGTCACCTTATACGCCGGTAATACAGTGGAGCAAAGAATAAAAATCATTACTTACGTTTTTAGATGATCTGCGGCGCTCCTGCAGGCTGTCACTCCCTCCTGGTCCACGGCAGAGTATTGCTTTCTCCACGAAAGACTTTAAATCCCTGCCTCCAGAAGCACACGTGCCTTCAGCCAATCACAGCCAATGACAATGATGTCATTGAATGGCTGTGATTGGCTGTGTTTCTGGAGGCGGGGATTTCAAGGCTTGAAATCCCCGCCTCCAGAAACACAGCCTATCACAGCCATTCAATGACATCATTGTCATTGGCTGTGATTGGCTGAAGGCACGTGTCTTCCTGGAGGCAGGGATTTAAAGCCTTTCATAGAGAAAGCTTGTCTGCCGTGGATTAGGAGGGAGTGACAGCCTGCAGGAGCACCGCAGATCATCTAAAAACGTAAGTAATGCTTTTTATTCTTTGCTCCACTGTATTGCCGGCGTATAAGGTGACAGTTGGGGGGTCGTCTTATACGCCCGGTCGCCTTATACGCCGGTATATATTTTTAGTGTAACACATTTCTGGATGAATTGCAGGAAAGGGGTTATATATTTAACCCCTTTCCGACCATTCATCCTGCGATCGCCAGCAGCCCATTGCATTCAGTGGAACATGCTGTATTGCCGCTCCATTGAATTCAATGGGCAAACATCGTTCTTCTCTGCTACAGCTGTTACAGCTGTGCCAGAGGAGGACGATCTTTATGCTGACAGTGGGGGGGGGGCACTCTTGCCGCTATTGTGGCTTAATAGTGGGACCTGTGAACTTGAGATGCAGCCCACCATGTAGCCCCTCGCCTGCCCTATCCGTCACTGTGTCATTCCCATCACTTTCCTGAATTGCCCAGATTTTCACACATGAAAACCTTAGCGAGCATCGGCGAAATACAAAAATGTTCTGGTCGCCCATTGACTTCAATGGGGTTCGTTGTTCGAAACGAACCCTCGAGCATCACGGGAAGTTCGTTCCGAATAACGAACACCCGAACATTTTGGTGTTCGCTCATCTCTAATATACACACAATATATTAACGTTGAGAGCAAAAAATATTTATAATAACAAATAGGGAGTGTGAAATGTAACCCTAACTTACTAATGAGATGAGACATTACCTAAAAGCGGAGCACTCACCCTGATGAGGGTGACCCCACGCCAGGAACCTACAGCAAACCTGACTTTCCCTAGTTGGAAAACTGGGATATTTTCTACAATTAAATAATATGTATGGAATAGATGTTAATTTAAACTAATAAGGAAATGCTGAAACCGGTGCAGTATGAACAATAAGTAAGGAGATAGATGTTACTCCACCCCAAATACCCTTACACCATACAGACTTATCTGACAGAAGAACAGGACAGGAGCCGCTGCCCTAACTAGAAACACCTTCAGACTAGAAGTATAACTAGCGTCCTCAATGAGGAGGAGTCAGAATAAATGTGTACAGACAGGTGCTGACTGGTCGGCTGGGACACATGACTCTCTCCCAACCAATCCATCCACATACCCGCAGAGAAGTGTTCAAATCAGCATGCAATGCTGGAATAGCACTGAGAATATGCCGGCATGTGGCTCACATGGGCTGACAGCATGATGTCACCCCGATCCCGATCCGACATGGCCAGCAAGCCAACGCCAAAGAAAATATCTCTGTATTATGCTCCACCCCCAGGGCCAGCACTGTGGTTAATGCAATTGGTTAGATTTACTAATTACATCTAATAAATAGACAGCGTAAAATAAGGCCGCCTGTCCACGTGCATAGCATTATCCCACCGCTGGAGAACGCTGAAGTCACCGCGATGTTCCGCGGTGAACCTATCCATCGCATGCCGCGATTTTTATATGCGAGCAGAAAATTACGTGGATTTTCCGCTCATGTGCATCGGGCTGCACTTTCCATAGTTATCTTATGGAACGCGTTCATTGCGTTACCCGTGTGCAGATTATCGCCACGGATAGCGCAATGATATATCGCCTGTTGACATGAGGCCTTAGACTACACAGTCTGAATTGAGCCAAACTGATCGCAGTGGCTCATGCTGGAAGATACATTTGGTACATCTTTAGATACTTTAGTCAAACTTCACATCACCGATCAGTTGTCTTAGTTTTACACCAATATTTGATATTTCACCAACGGGAACCACTAAGTATAAAACTTGACTTTTATTGATTCTAATTAAAATAAATTTTTCCTTTTTCTGCGTATTTGGATGTATCTATAGATCTCTATGCTTATAGGAATAGGTAAGAAAGAACTCAAACTCTGCAATACACAAGCACACAAGTTTTCCTCCTAGATAAGGGGAATGAAACACTGCTCACTCTGCCCCGTAATATCACAGAATAGACCCAGAATCCATATGTTGTTTGTAGTTTGTGAGTCTATTATCTGTGTAGTGCGACTCAGTATATTATTTAAAGTCTATGAGTCTATCATCTGTATAGAACGGCTCAAAACAGATTAGTGCTACCAGTTTAATGTAGTCATGGTAAACAGGTTACTCACTCTGCTTAGTATCGAAATAGAACAGAGAGAGTATAGACAAATAGAATACTTGTCACCTATGAGCCCCAATTACATCGCGAGTGGGTGAGTAGTGGTCACTTGCGAATTCATAGAGGTATTATGGGAGGCTGAAATTGCGTTAACTTCTCCCAATATATCCTACTTTATTGCAGAGTGATAAAGGGGTTATGAGATGTGTTTATGATAACAATGCACATCTCATTAATCCAATTACTATTTTAACTTCAGCCAATCTGTCATGTTCCAACACATAGGCAGAAGATCAAACACATGCATTTATCAATTTCTGCATGTGTTTTAATTGATTCAAATTTATAGAGATAGCTTTATCCTATTCCAATAGGGCTTGCTATAAAGCCAATTCACTAATTTGTCTGATAAGACTATCTTCTGTCTCATAGGGCAGTTACACTCATATTGGAGTGCCTCTTAAAGTGTTTCACTGTCCCTAAAAAGATACTAACCGAAGTGTTTTTCTACGGTCACTATTAATGTGCTCCAAACGCCATCAACGCGTTTCTGCTGCTAAGATAGAATTGCAGCGTCCTCAGGATGGAATAATTTGGAGACAGATATGAACAGCACAGTGGTCGTCAGTGTTTGGGCATGATGAACCTCAAGGAATGTACCTAAAAGTACAGTAGAATATACAACTTTCAATTTGCTCTTCTCCTAATCTCATCTCCTAATCCTTGTTCAGTCTTTGGGTTCCAGTGTTGTTATATTCAAGACTATCATGTACTTATGTGCCGGAGTATCTGGATATGAAGGGATTGTCAGTATACAGCAGCTCATATACATGTACATTTTGAACCTAAAACTAAAGGAGTACATCCAGGGCTCTGTCATTCTATGGAGCAATTGTATAGGATTAACAGCGATCCGAGGTCAAGTGCCTGCACCAATGCTAAAAGGTGGGTAGTCCCATATTTTATATAATTTTTGCTAATTTGTAATGTAATATCAATGAAAAAAAATATATATGACTTGCACTTTTTTCTGGTAATTCAGGTGGTTTTCATGACAAGTTTTATGGATTTACAGCAAGCAGCAAATTCCCTTAGGAAGAACTTCATGATGATAACTTCCAGACCATATATATATATATATATATTACAAATGGGTAGCGCACACTCCGGGAATCCAATGCAATAAGAGGTACCTTATTTTAACAGCTCCAGATGTCAACAATAGAGCAATGTTTTAGGCAAACTGCCCTTTATCAAGATATAAAGTGTATGCAGAAAGATATCTTGAAAGTCCAAGAAGGTCTGGATTGGTGACCTTGTTCCCATTTTCGCTGCCATCCAGATCATCAGTTGATCATTGATTTTTTTTTTTCTCTTGGACTTTCAAGATATCTTTCTGCGCACACTTTATATCTTGATAAAGGGCAGTTTGTCTAAAACATTGCTCTATTGTTGACATCTGGAGCTGATAAAATAAAATACCTCTTATCACATCTGATCCTGCAGTGTGTGCTACCCATTTGTATTTTAATACTTTTATGGACTTGCCGCTAGTTTAATTAATTTACATAAAAATGAGTAATCGGCAATGTACAGGAGGTCCGTACAGAAGCTGTAATTCAAGGTTATTGAAAATATGACATCACCAGGGAGCAGTAGGAGAATTATTTATAATGAGAACATTCACAATACAAGGCTTGGATTGAAATTGTTATCATGACTGACCCAGATCTCTCATGTTTTCACCCAAGAACCATACTTTACATTCAACGTCCTGTGCAGTGGAGTGGTAGCTGAACATACACAGTCTCTCTCCAATAATGTCTATACTATGTAACACACAATGTGCAATATATAAAGGAAAGAGGGGGAACAAAGGCTACAGCATGAGCACCTGAATCTGGATCTGGCCTTCAGGCTGCCAGTTACTCACTACCACTGGTGGCCGCCGGTCTCCTGTTTGGACATTGAGACATTCATTGGTGTCTGTGGCATTCAGAAAAGGCCCCGATACCCAGAAAGCTCCACCCAATGTACTAAATCTTTATTAAAGTTTATGTCCACCACTGATTTATGTCCTAATTTAGTGTATTAGCAGATTTCCTTTCTTCTGAATATCTTCAGCTGCATGCAGTCACCACCACCAGAGGGAGTTAACAATGGCAAATTCGACTCAATGGGAACCGTAAAAATCTGTATGTGTGTGGATAACTTTATGGATTACCAATGACATTCTTCTCCATTTTCATATAGCAGTCCTTGAGTTTTACAAAAAGTTCCATACGCTTATGATTCCATTGAATGGTCGCCTACATCACTGAGAACCACTGAACCAGTCCTAGCATCTATTACATAGAACATTAATGTGCAATCCAAGGCTTCCAGACTAATGATATAACTGTTGATATGTATGTTTGTACCTGCACTTATACTATACCTGGTTAGTCAGTGCTGCACTTCCATACGGGATGTAAAACATGTATTATCCAGTTTGGGAGGTGATTGATACAGAGAGATTTATACTGCTTTTGCTGCAGGACAGACCCATAGTCTCAACGAACAGTTGTCGGAATGAAGAAGAGACCAGGTTGTAGAGGATTGGATTCACAGCGGAGCTGATGTAGAACAACGTGTTAGTCAGCATGTAGAAATAGTGGTAGAATGTATACAGGAACCTGGAGGAAGGAAGGAGCAAAATGAAACACCAACACCAATCAGGAGGGAGTTAGACAGAAATCATAAGGCTCCATAGAATGAGTGACAACTCTACTGAATGCTCCATTGTATTTCTAAAGTTAAAGGGAGTGTTGGGTTGGGATGTCCAGAGCCCACCAGTAGTATTTCTTCTGGATGTCCACTGTACAGCTATAGTTCTCCACCAAAGTACATGGAGGATGTGCTGGGCGGAAATTGGTGGACACCTGTTCAACCGATAGGTGTGGATCCCAAAGGTGGCATTTATGGCATATCCTGTAGAAGGAAAGATCACACGCAATGGCTACAGAATGGCCGAAAAGCAAAGTGGAACTGTTTCTAAATTGATTTTTAATGGTTGCATGCCCATGCAAGTGAACAGCAGTTTTATCTGCAAAGCCGTGTGTCTATTAACAGCCATTTTGGAAACTGTTCTGATTTGCAGTAAGAGGTAGGGGAACGGGCCCTGGGAGAGAGGATACACCCTGAAATGTAACCACCTAGATGTCATCTCAGCCACTTAATGTATCTGTATAAATAGATAACCTACCCAGTTTATTATATGAATATATATAGGCTATCCGAAATGCTGTGTGCGGCCTATCTGTGTAAAGTACAGCAGGTGTAGTGTGTCGTACACTACCCATGGGGAGCTGGGAGACAATTCCGGGCCATGGCTCCCTGTGGGCCACTCCAAGCTTGGTTAAAGGGGTTTTCTGGGAGTGCAAAAAATTCTCTGGACAGGGAATGGTTGAAAATTTAAAAAATAAGTCATACTCATTTCTTAGAGGCACTGGGGTCCAGCATAGGAGCCCCAGACCTCACGACTCCAATCCTAGAAGAAGCTTCAGCTTTCATGTGCCATTCACTGTGCCCATGACCACCCAGCCAATCACTGGCTCAGTGGTGTTTCTGCCATGAATGGTACATGACCGCTGAAGTTGGAGCTGGGGCTTGTGTACTGAACAACAATGCCACATAACTTCTCTAGGTCTATTGAAGGGTCGGACAATGACTTCCCTATAAGTCTACCAATAGGTGGTGCTGTAGAGGTACTTTTCCCATCCCCTATTTGAGTGCCTAGGATGCAAAATACCTTGCCCGTTTCCCTGCTTTCCATAGCTGCAATCAAAAGGAAGGAATTGTGAGTCAGTGATATGAAGCTTCTGAGCCCCACTTGCCATTTGTCATTTATAATACTTGTGTGGCAGTAGGACCTTTGGACCCCCACAGGCACTGGACCCGGGTGCAACTGTTACCTCTCCACCCCCTATAGCTATTTCCCTGCTTCATGTCCGTTTCTCTGCTGCTTGCTTTCTAAATTCAATGCATGGATTTTCTCATGGATCCTGTTTGAAGGAGGTGCAGCAGACTATGAACGTTGTATTACGGATCTGTACAACATGGCAGTGTGCATGGGGTACTATAAACAGGGTAACAGATAGTACTCACCCAGACCAGTCATCATCTGGGATGTAGCAGAACATCAGTCTTCTGGCGTGGTAAGGTAACCAGCACACAATGTAGGCGATCACAATCGCTCCTGTTAATTGCATACAATTAAGTATGAATATTTGAATGCACATCTCATTGTATTAAATATACTCCTAGGTGAGTGTTATAGAGAACTTTTATGGCTCTTATACAGTGTTATACACCAGTTTTAAGGGTATTAGTGAAGTTCAGATTGCAGTAATTTAGGCCTAAGCAAACATTTTGCCCAATTCGGGGAACCAACCAAACCAAACTTTTGAAAATTCGCTCACACAGATGGGGCACATTTATTATTGGTGTTGTGCCAGAATTCTAGCGTAAGTTGCACTTTTTATTGGCACAAACCAATTTAGTAGAGTTTCACTATTGATTTGCACCAAATACATGTTACGTCTCACTCCAATTTTGAAAACGCGTCTAGAAAATTAAGCATGGCTTGCTGCTTGGTCAGGGTTTAGAGACATTTATGACATGCAACTTTTTAAAAAGTCACAAAATTTGTAACCAAATCTCACTCCATAAGTTGAGTGCTGTACAAAGTGACTCCATGTGTCTAGACATAATCATAAGATGCCACAAGTTTATCAACACCATGCAATATTTGATACATTTGTTGCATTCTAAGCTGAAGAAGGGAAGCAAAGCTGCCAGAAAACTGGTATCAAAAATTCCCCAAAGATGACTATGAACAAGCGTACCAACTCATCAGTAGTCCCATGGAGTAGAGCCCTCATTCAATGAAAACTCAATCAACTGTAGATAATGAAAGCAAGCTAAGCAATAATTTCCAATTACGTTGCTTCTTCTGAGTAAACTGCTGAAAAATGAAACGCCTTCCTTCCAAAGCTTTTTTTTTCAGTAGTCCCATCTGCGGCCCTCTTCGCTCAATTATTTATTTACAATGAATCAGTCTAATTCCTGCTCCTTTCTTTAGAAACTGCTGTGCGGTCAGTAAGTTGAGCTCTCAATACATAGAAGTAAATTACTCCTGGGTAGGCCTAGAATTATGAGTAGTGGAACGCGTCTCCTAAAATAAATTTTCAAAGCAGATGACGAGAATACAAATACAGGATGGTAATGGAATAGAATTTCCTGTGTGACCCAGGTATTTCAGATTAATAAAGCTAAATCGTGGCATTGATCTACCCTACAGAAATGAATTATGACTAGAAGGATAGGTCTCGTCAGGGTAGTAGGGGAGGAATTTCCAATACATCAGATAATGGTTCTGCTTAAATGTCAAAGATGAGGGAGAAAATTGCTTTTCTGAACCGGAATTTTAAATGCAGCTTAGTTTACATACAGATACCTGTATAATCTACACAAAAATTACACACATTTAGGAATACATAGCTTTACTTATTCTTAAACCCAATGTCATCTCCAGCAGCATTCACAATTCTGCAGGAGCCCAAACTCTACATGGTACAGAATTGATCCAAGGAAAGGGGATGAAGGGAGAGACAAAAAGAAGGCAATTCAGTACTTGGAGGCAAGACCTTGCTCCAAGACTTGTCACCATAATCTATGCTCATAGGTATCTGGGCACCAAGATATTAGCAGCAAGTCCTGGAAGTTGTGAGGTGCGGCCTCCATGGATCGGACTGGTTTTTCCTGCACATCCCACAGATGCTCGATCGGATTGAGATCTGGAAAATTTGGAGGCTAAGTCATTATTTTGAACTCTTTGACATGTTCTTCCAACCATTCCTGAACAATTTTTACAGTTGGCCAGTAGGAAATTCTGCTACCATGTAGGCCGTACTTACTCTGTACAATGTTAATCACGTAGGTGGTATGTTTCACATTCGTATGAATACCAGAACCCAAGATTTGTCTTCTTCACCTCAAGTAAGGCATACATGCAAAGTTCATATCAGGTCCAGAGGGTTAGTCTCTGGAGGCTTCCAGGCGCAGGGCTTCCTCTGATAGATTGGGCATAGCAATACCCAGTATATCCCCAGCAGGGAACGTACTTGCTGGATTGGTCAGTAAGCGCCTGAGGCTAGAATCTGTCAGGAGGATGTGGCAGGCCTATCTTCCATCCCACCTGGGGTACAACAAAGCTGGAGTTCTTGTAGCTTCTGCATCAAAGCACCAGAGGACTATTTTTTACTTAACGTTGGTGGTCAACAATACAGAATAGTAGTTGGAATGAGCAGGACAGTCTCTTACTTCAGAGAGGAAACAACCTGATGACCCGTTGGCTCGGTACTGGTATCACGGAAAATAGAATAGAATAAGTGAAAGAATGAGATTAGCGCTCCAATGTGAGGTGGAGAAAAATGGCAGAGTCGAGAGAAGTAGAAAGAGAAGAAAAGGGAAATCCAATTGGACTCACCCCAGACGTACCGGACCCTGTGAAAGGTCACGGTGCGTCTAATGATCCTGGAAGGCAATAATATCCACGGTGGGAGCTATGGTGTCATCAAGGAATCCTGATCACTGGTCAGAGTGACATCCCAATGGGGGAGAGCATCGCAGGGTGACTCTAGGTAGAATGTATACCAGAGGCAGCAAAGGCAGTAGACAATAAATTAGAAGAAACCCCCCCCGTGCTCCAGTAATCGGATAGGTGGAATAAGAAGGAACTTACTTAGCAGGGGTGTCAGTGCAAATGACACCCCTGAAAATCCAGGTCAGCTCGTAGAAATAAATCTTGTCCAAGTTATGAAGAGAAAAGGTTCTTTATTCACAGGGTGCAACGCGTTTCGGCCGAAACATCAGCCTTTATCAAGCATCATGCTTGGACAAGATTTATTTCTACGAGCTGACCTGGATTTTCAGGGGTGTCATTTGCACTGACACCCCTGCTAAGTAAGTTCCTTCTGCTTTCTTATTCCACCTATCCGATTACTGGAGCACGGGGGGTTTTTCTTCTAATTTATTGGAGAATAGAATACGCTACTATTGCAGCCTAATTCTCAAGCTCCTGTAGGGAAAGTAATCAAGGCCAGGGAACTCTTTCTATCACTAGGTCTTGGACCTTCATTTTTTGCTTCGCCAATTTACCTCACCTCAATGCTGCCAAACTGGCTCTTCCTATAGCCTTAGGCTTTGCCCACCAACACGTGGTACCAGCAGGTATGCATTCACCAAAGCTATCTCCCTAAATGGCACAGTTAACCCCTTACATACACTTACCAACCCGTTCACATAATATATAAGAAAACATAATTCATCAGACTAGGCCACATTGCTCCAGTTCTGATGCTCACGTGCCCACTGTAGGTGCTTTTGGTGTTGGACAGGGGTCAGCATGGGCACTCCTGACAGATTTGTAGCCACGTAGCCTCATATACCTCAAGCCGCAATGCCCTGTGTGGTCCGGTATCTTTTTATCATAGTCAGCAGTAATATTTTTGAAGTTGCTGACTTAGTTGTCTAGTCATCACAAAGAACTGAATGTTCACTTGCTGCTTGATATATCCCACTGTTCGCCAGATGCTATTATCAGCAGAGAATCAATGTTATTTACTTCTTATAAAGCTTAGGTAAGCACAGAGCAATCTATAAACGTTACCCAGTGCAACATTTTCTGTACTTAAACTTTACATTTAATTTAGGATTGAGATGGAACTAAATCTCCATGAATCTGCAAGCAGATGGCTTGGGACTAACTAAAGTAGAACTGCACACAGACGGTGGAAGAAAATATCACTTATGTTTTCGCATATGTTTCTCCAAATCCAGCAGGTCTCTTGCGGAGCACTCTGGGTATGCAATGGTATATATATATATATATATATATATATATATATATATACATACACACAGGGGGACGACAAAAATATGGAAACACCATGTGTGATTTTAAGCATCAGCACTAAGCTGCCCTTTTGACCCCTGCTTGGCTGAGAGCTTTCCCGACGAATTTGTGTTTACTTCACCTCTTGCCCTGCTCTGGGTGGTTTTGAGAGCCAGCTGGTAACAGCAACTGGCCAATGGAACCTTGTTGTTTGGGTAGATGTTCACATCTGTGTCTTATTATCTCCACTTAAAATGTATAATCCCATGCATTTCGTATATTTCCAGGCATGCATACACACTCATATGCATATATATGGCTAGTCTTCCTTGAACCTGTTTTGGCAGGTACTAACCATTTCTCTCTGCCACGTGGATGTTACTCAATGTGCTCAATAAAAGACATGAACAGTCCAACTACTTGTGTGTTATCAGTAAGATTGTGTGTGTCGGTATATACATACCGTATATACCGGCGTATAAGGCGACGGGGCGTATAAGACGACCCCCCAACTGTCACCTTATACGCCGGTATACAGTGGAGAAAAAAAAATAAATTCATTACTCACCCCCCACGGCGTTCTGTCGCGCTCCGGCAGGATGTCGCTCGCTCCGGCAGGATGTCGCTCGCTCCGGCAGGCTGTCGCTCGCTCCTCGTCCCCGGCGCAGCATAGCTTTCTGAATGCGGGGCTTGAAATCCCCGCTTCCAGAAAGCTAATACACACGCCGGCAGCCATGACATCATTGAATGGCTGTGATTGGCTAAAGCACACGTGGCTTCAGCCAATCACACTATTCAATGACATCATTGAATGGGTGTGATTGCTAACACGTGCGCCTTCAGCCAATCACAGCCATTCAATGATGTCATTGAATAGTGTGATTGGCTGAAGCCACGTGTGCTTTAGCCAATCACAGCCATTCAATGCTGTCATGGCTGCCGGCGTGTGTATTAGCTTTCTGGAAGCGGGGATTTCAAGCCCCGCATTCAGAAAGCTATGCTGCGCCGCGGACGAGGAGCGAGCGACAGCCTGCCGGAGCGAGCGACATCCTGCCGGAGCGAGCGACATCCTGCCGGAGCGCGACAGAACGCCGTGGGAGGTGAGTAATAATTTTTTTTTTTTTACATTTTTTTTTTTTTTGTATTACCGGCGCATAAGACGACCCCCGACTGCAGAGCAGATTTTTCGGGGTTCAAAAGTCGTCTTATACGCCGGTATATACGGTATATCATTTTTGCAGTGTATTGTGTACAAGAAACAGTGATGAAAAGGTAAAAAAAAATCTGCAGCTAATTATCACACCGGAATATGTCTGCTAATTAACTTTGTTTACTAGATAATGATGCTCACCTGGACAAGGACACGATGCTGACGGCCTTTTCTAAAAATTACAAGTACATATAAATAAGAATTTGCCTATCCAGGATAGGAAAAAAAATATTTAAAAATGAATTAAAAAGCATCTGCTTATTATCTTTGTATTGTTATCAGGACAGGATATCGACAGCCAAAACTAAAGAAAAAAAAAAAACTTAATGAAAATATGAAACATCCGGAGATAAGACTCTGCTTACCACGGACCTCTTGATAACTGATTGTTTAATCCCTTCCTGCTGCAGGCCTTTGTTTTTTTTGCTTTGTTCCTCACTTAAACAGAAAATCATAACTTTTGTATTTGTTCTGGTGACATATCTACAGGAGAGCTTGTTTTTTTTGCAGGGTAAGTTGTATTTTGCAATGGTACCATTTAACTCACAAAATAATATTTTGGAAAACTTGAAAAAATTTCTAAGTGAGGCAAAATGGAAAAAAAGCAATTGCGCCATTTTTTTTTTGGGGGGGGGGGGAAGGGTCTGTTTCTAAATCTAGCATGGTAACTGCCCCAAATAAAGTTGTTAAGAATGGTCTGGAACTTAGAAAAAAAAAGCTTGGGATGGGAATCGCTACAGTTCTAAAAATATAATAAAAATGAATAAAAGTTTAGGATAAGATGTCCATCACTATTAAATAGAGACCTGTGGGCCCAGAAGAAGCAACATATTCCCCATCAGTGAAACAAAATGAACAGTATAAACAATTAGAAGGGATTGGTAGCGAGAAATTCTGTCCAGGGTGAATACGTGGTAGAACCATCATTTCAACCGCTGCTATCATTCCAGCCCAAGAAATAAAGGTTTACGAAAGTTATTTAAAAGTTGTGGAATATAATTAAGCAATACAGATAGTCTTTGGTGAGTGTGTAGTAGCTAGGGCTTTTTAAATTAATACCTAAATAGGGTATGGAGTAGTCGTTCCAGACATATGGAAAGGAAATAATTATGTGTTGTCTAGTTTTATCATTGATAACAATGCTTAACCCTGTGCTATCCAATTTTGGATTCAGGGTTTCCCAGGGGGCTTTCTCTTTCTGCCATTATATGATGGCGCCATCTGCTGGCTAGAGCCAGTGCTGCGGTATGGGACATGTTGGAAAGGCCCCCGACAACAGAGCGGCCAGAAATATACAGTAAGAATACCCTGCCGAACGTCTTCCGACATCGAAGCTGTACAGCCTTCAATCAGACAGTGGATTGGAAAGGGTTAATAATTAAGATTTTTATGTTGTTTACTTTATAGTACAATTTTTCCCCAAAATAAGCAAATACAGATTGGGCCTGTTCTAAAGATGGGATAGGGTCCATGAGTGCTAAAATGACGTCATCGTCATAGCGCCCTATTTTGTGTTCCTGGTGATCTAATTTAATTCCCTTAATAACTTTATTTATTCTGATCTTTTCAGCTATGGATCCCATAAGAAGGGCAAAGATAAGAGGCGAGAGAGGGCAGCCCTGTCGAATACCAATAGAAATTGCGAATGGAAGAGAAATATACCCAGATGAAAAAACCCTTGCGGATGGGGTTGTGTACAATAACAAAATTGGAAAACTTATGGAACTTGAAATTACAAATTTTTCTAAAGTAGCTTCTAAATAACACCAATGGATCCGTTTGAATGCCTTCTTTGCATCCATAGCTAAAAATAAAGAAGATAGACAACCAAGTTCAGTGGTCTTAATGAGATTCAGGAACCAACGGGCACCATCGGGGGCCTGTCTGTGTGGCTCGAATCCCACATGACCTGACTCATGGTAACCAACGTTGGAAGAATGGAAAAAAGTCTCTTGCTGAAAAGTTTAGCAACAATGATAACATCAGTGTTCAATAGGGAAAAGGGCAAAAATTACCTGCAAAAGTAGCTTCCCTGCCTAGTTTGGGTTAAATAACAATGAGTGCTTCCAACATTTCCAAAGAAAAGACACTGTTATCTATTGCCACATTGAACACCAATACCAAATAAGGGGCCGGAATGGAATAATATTTTATATAATAACCATTAGAAAAGCCATCTGGGCCCGGAGACTTGAGGGGTCCTAATGTTTTAATAGCCTCCACTTAAGGCATACAGATCGGTGCAGAGAGGTTGGCTAATTGATCAGGTGATAGGTGAGAAAGATTAATGCTCTGTAGAACACTAAATATTTCCTCCGATTGGGGTTGATGTATATTTATATCTTGCCTTAAGTTCCAAAGAGCAGAGTAATATGAGGCGAATGCATCAGCAATTTCTTGTGGGCATGTAATCCTTCGTCCTTCAGGACCTAATAGAAATCTGATCTTTTCCTTGGATTTAAGACTTTTACGTTGTTTGGTCAACAGTGGTCCATTACGATTAGAATGAGCATAATATTGCATGTTCATTTCCTGAAAAGCAATGTTATTTCTGGAACAGAGTAACTCTTAGAAACCCTATGTTCTCTATCAATGGTGTACTCAAGAGGAGATACAGACAGAAGCAAAGTTTGAAGGACCTTGAGTAGATATTGAGGGAGGTCAATTGGGGACACAGATTCCAGAAGACCTCAGAATTTGATGTTGTTTCTTCTCAATGTAGCCTCAAGGTCTGTAACCTTTTCATGCAAAGGAGACCTCCTCCAGGACATTGTGAGCGTCTACTAGTTGGTTATGTGTAGTGGAAAATTCTCTTATTTTTTGTTCAACATGGGCTGTACAGTAGCAAGGGGATCAATGTTGGTGGTAATTGACAGGAAATTTTCTGCATGTCTTGGAGGGAAAAGAGCAGCTCCTTCAATGTGTTAGTAGTTAAAGGGCTGTCAGTGCCTGGGTAAGACTGTAGGTTACAAGAGAAATCTTTCATGTTTAGATCATCAGTGGCAATGATATGTGATCCTTTTTTAGATGAAGGCCCTTTAGAGTTGGGAGAGGCCTGTAGGAAGCCAGGAGCACCTCTTTTGGTAACTTCTCTGGAAGTAAGACTGTGATCTGTTTCCTCTGATGAGGAAGTGCCTGGGGAGGATTGTTGTGAAGGAGAGCAACATTCCTGGTGGGCCGTTACAGCCCACTCTGGTTCAGGGCTGTGATCGTAGGTCTCCGTATCCCTGTTAACACTGTGGGAACCAGGAGGGAAAAGTCTGTGAGTTGCCTTGGTTTAGATTTATTGCATTTTCGGTCCATTCTTGGCTGGTACTACTAGGCTCTGTGTAAAATGGCAATATTTCTGCTGCTGAAAAAGGAAAAGTAGCAATATCAAGCAGGTTACTCTTGTGGTTTGCAAATAAATGAGTCAAGAGTGGCTGCAGATTATTGTTTAAGAAAATGACAAACACTGACTTGAATGGTTGAGTTCTGAGTTGCACTGGAGCGATATATATTTAGGAATCTGCGTTTCAGTCAGCCACGACTTTTTTATGCAAGATTATAGTACTATTATGGAAAACAGTCTGTATTGAACTTGGCCGTTCACTAGGTAGAGACCAAAGCCTGTTATCAGTACAGATGAGAAATGTAAGGTTGTGTAAGAAAAGTTCAAATATCCAACAGAAGAACATAGTTATTAGTTCAGTACTGAAAGACTGATGCATGGCTCCTTTAAATCGAATGTTATAGATCACTGACACGTAGAGACAGGACTATATGTAACTAGTAGATTTCTGTACGACATATGAAACTTGAGAATGTCTTAATAAACTGTGCCTTTAAAAAATGCCTCCCAGGATGCAGTACGGCTATGCCCATATATATAGCAGCCACCTGATGCCTTGTGTTGTATATGATTATAATGCTCAAAATGGTACCTGGTTTTATGCAGAAAGATGGCGAGATCCGGGGAGTTAATTATTGATATATTCAGGCACATATCTTTATTTTCCAGCAGGATTCGGTCTAGCAGAGGCAATATACTGCCCCTTCCCCTGTCTCCCGCTGGAGATCTGGAGACCGCAAGTTGTAATGTCCGCGAGAGGCCCCCTAGGATCTCACTCCAACGAAATAGACCAGGCACGAAAAGAGTTGCTGGCGTGGCACTCTGCAGCACAGCTAGATGGCAGATAGTCAGCCTGAGCACCCGAAAAAACAGCAATAAGATGGAGGAGGATCCTGCCAGGAGGCTCCTGAAAGCCAACCAGGGGTCACATATCTGCACTAACCAAGTGCCGCTGCCACAAGTCAGTCCAGGTCGTGGCCTCCCTAAAACAGTCCAGATAAATCTAGCAGTCACCTACCGCCGAGGGACCCCTTAAGATGTGCAGGTGGGTAGAGGGAAGTGGAGGAGGGCACTTACAGGGGAATTTAGACCCCACAGCAGGAGAATTTTGTTTAAAAAGATTATAGATCAGAGGAGCAAGGTCTCCCCTTGTCCTCCCTGCTCCATGCCTAGCCACGCCCCCAATATCATTATGTTTTACCCTTCTATCAAAATGGAATTGATCTGAGTCTGTCAAGCCAATGTAAAAAATTACATTTCCCCGTTTCAGTAAGGTCATGCTGGGAGTTGTAATTTTAAAACAGCTGAAGAGTTACAGGTTTCTTTACCTTGGAATTAGTTACTTTTTGCTGCATTGATACTGTGCTGAGACTTCCTACTAAGAGAGGGGAGATTGAGCTGCCTTATTCATAATCTGTACAAGTAGATGATCACATGGCTGTTACAGACATAATACGCCGTCAAGTAAAAATACAAATCAGTCATCTTTTGTACGATACTTACATTCGTCTGAGGCTGTTCAGTTATGGTGAAACTAAAACTCTAACAGTAACCTAGTTCCATCTTTGGTACCTTTCCATATTTACTTTTGTGTGTGGTGAGGTGTTTGACTATGCCAAAAACAGCACTGTAGAATGACCACAATAATTCTACATTAAAGGGGTGGTCTCGCGAAACCAAGTGGGGGTATACACTTCCGTATGGCCATATTAATGCACTTTGTAATATACATCGTGCATTAAATATGAGCCATACAGAAGTTATTCCACTTACCTGCTCCGTTGCTAGCGTCCTCGTCTCCATGGTTCCGTCTAAATTCGCTGGCAGCTTGCTTTTTTAGACGCGCTTGCGCAGTCCGGTCTTCTCCTTTCAGCACGAGCCGCTTCAGTGTGCTCCCCGCTACAGCTCTTCTGCGCATGCGCAGACGAGCTGTCACTGCTCGGGAGCGCGCTGGAGCGGCCATTCTGTACCTTCCTCTGTTAGAGGAAGGTGCAGAGCCGCCCAGCTGTCCGGAGAAGCCGCCCAGCTGTCCTGCCGTCCAGCTGTCCTGCCGTCCAGCTGTCCTGCCGTCCAGGTAAGTGATGGGCCGGGGGGGGGCTGCCGCTGCGCCGGGGGGGGGGGGCTGTCGTCGCTGTCGCTGCGATGGGGGGGGCTGCCGCTGCGATGGGGGGGCTGTCGCTAGGCAGGGGGGGGGGGGGCTGCCGCTAGGCCGGGGGGGCTGCCGCTGCGATGGGGGGGCTGTCGCTAGGCCGGGGAGGGGCTGTCGCTAGGCCGGGGGGGGCTGTCGCTAGGCCGGGGGGGGCTGTCGCTGCGATGGGGGGGCTGTCGCTAGGCCGGGGGGGGGCTGTCGCTAGGCCGGGGGGGGCTGTCGCTAGGCCGGGGGGGGCTGTCGCTGCGATGGGGGGGCTGTCGCTAGGCCGGGGGGGGGGGCTGTCGCTGCGATGGGGGGGCTGTCGCTAGGCCGGGGGGGGGGGGGGCTGTCGCTAGGCCGGGGGAACTAGCGCTGGGCCAGTGGGTAAGTGATGGGTCGGGGGTGATGTTCACTGACAGGTGAAGGCCCCGGAGCCCAGCGCTGGGCTCCGGGGCCTTCACCTGGGCTGAGGGTCTAGCGCTGGGGAGCCGGGAGCGTAGCGCTGGGGAGCCGGGGGCTAGCGCCGGTTACCTGCTGCCTGGCGGTGGGTGACTGGTCGGCGGCTGCGCGGCGTCTGGTCGGCGGCTGCGCGGTGTCCGGTTGCCATGGAGACACAGCTGGCAGCGTCTCGGGAGCGCGCACGTCGGGCTGCAGCGAGCGACGGGGAAAGAGCCGGCGGCCATCTTGGGGAAACTTTTATAAGTTGCTGAAACGCTGGAACGGTAAGTACAAACCAGCTAGGAAAGTCATTTACAGGGGTAATTAGTAATGTATGTTTAATTAGGGGGACTGGGCAAAAAAAAAAAATCACTGCTTCCTCGAGACATCTCCTTTAAAGGGTTAAAGTAATGTTTTGCACTTTTGGCAAGAAAAGCAATGGAAATCCTGTGATGAATGGACTGCAGAGAACCAAGATAATGCGGAAAGCAGACCGACCAAGTGGACAAGAGGATAACTATAAGCATCATAACTTTCCATCTATTGACTTGCTGTTAATGGTGGCCATGACAGAGTGGTACTCCATGGTTACTTACTAGAGATGAGCGAGCACCAAAATGCTCGGGTGCTCGTTACTCGGGACAAAATTATCTCGATGCTCGAGGGTTTGTTTCGAGTAACGAACCCCATTGAAGTCAATGGGCGACCCAAGCATTTTTGTATATCGCCGATGCTCGCTAAGGTTTCCATTTGTGAAAATCTGGGCAATTCAAGAAAGTGATGGGAACGACACAGCAACGGATAGGGCAGGCGAGGGGCTACATGTTGGGCTGCATCTCAAGTTCACAGGTCCCACTATTAAGCCACAATACCGGCAAGAGTGGGCCCCCCCCCTCCCAACAACTTTTACTTCTGAAAAGCCCTCATTAGCAATGCATACCTTAGCTAAGCACCACACTACCTCCCACAAAGCACAATCACTGCCTGCATGACACTCCGCTGCCACTTCTCCTGGGTTACATGCTGCCCAACCCCCCCTCCCCCCACATGACGCAGTGTCCACAGTGCACACCAAAGTGTCCCTGAGCAGCCTTCAGCTGCACTCATGCCACACGCTGGCCTCATAGCCACACCACCCTCATGTCTATTTATAAGTGCGTCTGCCATAAGGAGGAACTGCAGGCACACACTGCAGAGGGTTGGCACGGCTAGGCAGCGACCCTCTTTAAAAGGGGCGGGGCGATAGCCCACAATGCTGTACAGAAGCAATGAGAAATATAATCCTGTGCCACCGCCATCAGGAGCTGCACATGTGGGCATAGCAATGGGGAACCTATGTGCCACACACTATTTATTCTGTCAAGGTGTCTGCATGCCCCAGTCAGACCGCGGTTTTTTATAAATAGTCACAGGCAGGTACAACTCCGCAATGGGAATTCCGTGTGCACCCACAGCATGGGTGGCTCCCTGGAACCCACCGGCTGTACATAAATGTATCCCATTGCAGTGCCCTGGACAGCAGAGCTAACGTCAGATTAAATGCAGGTGGGCTTCGGCCCACACTGCATGCCCCAACCTCACTGGGGTTTTTAATTCATAGACACAGGCAGGTACAACTCCCTATTGTGAAGTCCCTGTGGACCGACAGCATGGGTGGGTGCCAGGAAGCCACTGGCGGTACATAAATATATCCCATTGCATTGCCCAGCACAGCTGATGTAACGTCAGCTTTAATGCAGGTGGGCAAAAAATTAATTGGATTACACTGTAGGCGAGGGCCCCAAAAAATTGGTGTACCAACAGTACTAATGTACCTCAGAAAAATTGCCCATGCCCAACCAAGAGGGCAGGTGAAACCAATTAATCGCTTTGGGTAATGTGGCTTAATTTGTAACTAGGCCTGGAGGCAGCCCAGTTAAAATAAAACTTGGTTCAGGTGCAAGTTTCAACGCTTTAATGAGCATTGAAACGTATAAAAATTGTTTACAAAAATTATATGACTGAGCCTTGAGGGCCTAAGAAAAATTGCCCGTTCAGCGTGATTACGTCAGGTTTCAGGAGGAGGAGCAGGAGGAGGAGGATGAATATTATACACAGATTGATGAAGCTAAAAGGTCCACGTTTTTGATGGTGATAGAGAACAATGCTTCCATCCGCGGGTGCAGCCTACGTATTGTTTAGGTACCACTGCTGTCCGCTGGTGGAGAAGAGAAGTCTGGGGAAATCCAGGCTTTGTTCATCTTGATGAGTGTAAGCCTGTCGGCACTGTCGGTTGACAGGCGGGTACGCTTATCTGTGATGATTCCCCCAGCCGCACTAAACACCCTCTCTGACAAGACGCTAGCCGCAGGACAAGCAAGCACCTCCAGGGCATACAGCGCGAGTTCAGGCCACGTGTCCAGCTTCGACACCCAGTAGTTGTAGGGGGCAGAGGCGTCACGGAGGACGGTCGAGCGATCGGCTACGTACTCCCTCACCATCCTTTTACAGTGCTCCCGCCGACTCAGCCTTGACTGGGGAGCGGTGACACAGTCTTGCTGGGGAGCCAGAAAGCTGTCAAAGGCCTTAGAGAGTGTTCCCTTGCCTGTGCTGTACATGTTGCCTGATCTCTGCGCCTCCCCTGCTACCTGGCCCTCGGAACTGCGCCTTCGGCCACTAGCGCTGTCGGATGGGAAATTTACCATCAGTTTGTCCGCCAGGGTCCTGTGGTATAGCATCACTCTCGAACCCCTTTCCTCTTCGGGTATGAGAGTGGAAAGGTTCTCCTTATACCGTGGGTCGAGCAGTGTGTACACCCAGTAATCCGTAGTGGCCAGAATGCGTGTAACGCGAGGGTCATGAGAAAGGCATCCTAACATGAAGTCAGCCATGTGTGCCAGGGTACCTGTATGCAACACATGGCTGTCCTCACTAGGAAGATCACTTTCAGGATCCTCCTCCTCCTCAGGCCATACACGCTGAAAGGATGACAGGCAAGCAGCATGGGTACCCTCAGCAGTGGGCCAAGCTGTCTCTTCCCCCTCCTCCTCATCCTCCTCCCCCTCCTCCTCCTCGACGCGCTGAGATATAGACATGAGGGTGCTCTGACTATCCAGCGACATACTGTCTTCCCCCGCCTCTGTTTCCGAGCGCAAAGCGTCTGCCTTTATGCTTTGCAGGGAACTTCTCAAGAGGCATAGCAGAGGAATGGTGACGCTAATGATTGCAGCATCGCCGCTCACCATCTGGGTAGACTCCTCAAAGTTTCCAAGGACCTGGCAGATGTCTGCCAACCAGGCCCACTCTTCTGTAAAGAATTGAGGAGGCTGACTCCCACTGCGCCGCCCATGTTGGAGTTGGTATTCCACTATAGCTCTACGCTGCTCATAGAGCCTGGCCAACATGTGGAGCGTAGAGTTCCACCGTGTGGTCACGTCGCACAGCAGTCGGTGCACTGGCAGATGAAACCGATGTTGCAGGGTGCGCAGGGTGGCAGCGTCCGTGTGCGACTTGCGGAAATGTGCGCAGAGCCGGCGCACCTTTCTGAGCAGGTCTGACAAGCGTGGGTAGCTTTTCAGAAAACGCTGAACCACCAAATTAAAGACGTGGGCCAGGCATGGCATGTGGGGGAGGCTGCCGAGCTGCAGAGCCGCCACCAGGTTACGGCCGTTGTCACACACGACCATGCCCGGTTGGAGGCTCAGCGGCGCAAGCCAGCGGTTGGTCTGCTCTGTCAGACCCTGCAGCAGTTCGTGGGCCGTGTGCCTCTTCTCTCCTAAGCTGAGTAGTTTCAGCACAGCCTGCTGACGCTTGCCCACCGCTGTGCTGCCGCGACACGCGACACCGACTGCTGGCGACGTGCTGCTGCTGACACATCTTGATTGCGAGACAGAGGTTGCGTAGGAAGAGGAGGAGGAGGAGGGTGGTTTAGTGGAGGAAGCATACACCGCCGCAGAAACCACCACCGAGCTGGGGCCCGCAATTCTGGGGGTGGGTAGGACGTGAGCGGTCCCAGGCTCTGACTCTGTCCCAGCCTCCACTAAATTCACCCAATGTGCCGTCAGGGAGATATAGTGGCCCTGCCCGCCTGTGCTTGTCCACGTGTCCGTTGTTAAGTGGACCTTGCCAGTAACCGCGTTGGTGAGGGCGCGTACAATGTTACGGGAGACGTGGTCGTGCAGGGCTGGGACGGCACATCGGGAAAAGTAGTGGCGACTGGGAACTGAGTAGCGCGGGGCCGCGGCCGCCATCATACCTTTGAAAGCCTCCGTTTCCACAAGCCTATACGGCAGCATCTCCAGGCTGATAAATTTGGCTATGTGCACGTTTAACGCTTGAGCGTGCGGTTGCGTGGCGGCGTACTTGCGCTTGCGCTCCAACACTTGCGCTAGCGACGGCTGGATGGTGCGCTGAGAGACATTGGTGGATGGGGCCGAGGACAGCGGAGGTGAGGTTGTGGGTGCAGGCCAGGAGACGGTAGTGCCTGTGTCCTGAGAGGGGGGTTGGATCTCAGTGGCAGGTTGGGGCACAGGGGGAGAGGCAGTGGTCCAAACGGGAGGCGGTGAACGGCCTTCGTCCCACCTTGTGGGGTGCTTGGCCATCATATGTCTGCGCATGCTGGTGGTGGTGAGGCTGGTGGTGGTGGCTCCCCGGCTGATCTTGGCACGACAAAGGTTGCACACCACTGTTCGTCGGTCGTCTGCACTCTCAGTGAAAAACTGCCAGACCTTAGAGCACCTCGGCCTCTGCAGAGTGGCATGGCGCGAGGGGGCGCTTTGGGAAACAGTTGGTGGATTATTCGGTCTGGCCCTGCCTCTACCCCTGGCCACCGCACTGCCTCTTCCAACCTGCCCTGCTGCTGCACTTGCCTCCCCCTCTGAAGACCTGTCCTCAGTAGGCGTAGCAAGCCAGGTGGGGTCAGTCACCTCATTGTCCTGCTGCTCTTCCTCCAAATCCTCTGTGCGCTCCTCCCTCGGACTTACTCCAATTACTACTACCTGAGTGATAGACAACTGTGTCTCATCGTCATCGTCCTCCTCACCCACTGAAAGCTCTTGAGACAGTTGCCGGAAGTCCCCAGCCTCATCCCCCGGACCCCGGGAACTTTCCAAAGGTTGGGCATCGGTCACGACAAACTCCTCCAGTGGGAGAGGAACCATTGCTGGCCATTCTGGGCAGGGGCCTGGGAACAGTTCCTGGGAGTCTGCCTGCTCCTCAGAATGTGTCATTGTAATGGAGTGAGGAGGCTGGGAGGAAGGAGGAGCAGCAGCCAGAGGATTCAGAGTTGCAGCAGTGGACGGCGCAGAATTCTGGGTGGCCGATAGATTGCTGGATGCACTTTCTGCCATCCACGACAGGACCTGCTCACACTGCTCATTTTCTAATAAAGGTCTACCGCGTGGACCCATTAATTGTGAGATGAATGTGGGGACGCCAGAAACATGCCTCTCTCCTAATCCCGCAGCAGTCGGCTGCGATACACCTGGATCAGGAGCTCGGCCTGTGCCCACACCCTGACTTGGGCCTCCGCGTCCTCGCCCGCGTCCACGTCCTCTAGGCCTACCCCTACCCCTCAGCATGCTGTATTACCAGTAGTGCAGAAACAGAACGCTGTAATTAAATGTGCCGCTTATTGGCCTGTGGTTGGAGGCTGACTTCCCTTACGGAACGCACAGCAGAGCCAGGAAACAATTTTGCGCACGCCTGTAGTGAGACGTAGGTGCGTATGACTGAGCTAATGGAATTCACAGCGCAGAAGCAGTCAAGTGGCCAAAGGCCAGTAGTAGGCCTTAAGTATTTTGCGTCTATTTTTTTAAAATGCTGAGCTGATACAGCAGACAGATACTGTAGGCAGCGTATAATATTATGTATACTGTTTCACTCTGGCGGGATGACGGCGCTGATGTAACAGAGACAGCAGATCCAGGAAACAATTTTGCGCAAGCCTGCTGCAACGCTTAGCTGCGTATTAATTAGGACTACTACCCCCAGCAGATAGATACTGTAGGCAGCGTATAATATTATGTATAATGTTTCCTTCTGGCGGGATGACGGTGCTGATGTAACAGAGACAGCAGAGCCAGGAAACAATTTTGTGCAAGCCTGCTGTAACGCTTAGCTGCGTATTAATTAGGACTACTACCCCCAGCAGACACGCAGTAAACTGAAGACGGTCACAGGCAGCCCAAATATAGTATTTTTCCCCAATTTTTTGGAAAAAGCCCACCGCCTATATAGATAGTATATCTCTTTCCCTGCCTCACCAGTACTGGCCCTATACTCTGTACAATGACTGCAATGCTCTGCACGCCCGATATAAAAAAATAAAAATATAGCAGCTCCGGCACCAGCAGCACTGTCCCTGATCTATGTCAGAATGCATCTGTGGCGAGCCGCGGGAGGGGCCGATTTATATACTCGGGTGACACCTGATCTCGCCAGCCACTCACTGCAGGGGGGTGGTATAGGGCTTGAACGTCGCAGGGGGAAGTTGTAATGCCTTCCCTGTCTTTCAATTGGCCAGAAAAGCGCGCTAACGTCTCAGAGATGAAAGTGAAAGTAACTCGAACATCGCGTGGTGCTCGCCTCTAGTAACGAGCATCTCGAACACGCTAATACTCGAACGAGCATCAAGCTCGGACGATTACGTTCGCTCATCTCTATTACTTACCCCTCTGTCTGCATCTAAGATGTCATGTCATCAACTGAGTGATAGTTCATGAAAACGTTGCGTGTCATTTATTTTTGAGTCTGCACCATTTTATGTCCCAACAGTAAGAAGAAGACAGTTTCCTGTGGATGTTCTCTCTACTCAGAACTCTCATTGAACTGCTGATCCATCTAGCAGCCACAATACTAAACAAACAAAATATCATCAATCAGCTGCGAATCCAATACTGCAAATTAAGACAATTGTAACAACCTTGAGTTTGAGCATTTAACAGCGAGAGCTTCTTTACCCTTTACATTAGGATGGAAATTGAGGTTTTTCAGTTAATATTAATAAACTGACATTTTCTTCTCTGTAGAGAAAACTTTTCAGCAGTCCTCTCACTATCATCACAGGTGGGATTTTAACGAAAGATAACACACACACGCATATATACATATATATATATGTGTATATATATATATATAACATACAATCCACATTCGCAATAGGTAATGGTCACAGCTGACCTTCTCCCATTCTCTGTGACCTCTGCACAGGTCACAGAGTATGCCCACAACACTGCCCCACAGATGTCAGAGGGTCTCTTCCTGTGGTTGTTGTAAAGTATATCTAAATTTAGTTAAATGCAGATCAGTTAAGATGGCAGCCCCCACCCCATAGTCATTAACAGAAAATACACAAAAAATCTACAATCAGAAAATTAAAAAAAAAAAGAAAAATTGCATATATGTCACTATTTAGTTGTACGTAATAACAAATATACGACATACATTCACTTTAATGCTGTATTGTTAGGGGTTTCTAGATTGCTAATGGTTCTAAATAGAAGTGGCTTAATAACACCATAAATGCTCAGAAAATGTCACTGTACAATGCTAAATAAACAGTACCTAAAGAGCTCAAGTATTGCCTTCATAAGGATCTTAATTAATACCACCATATATAGTAGAGCCTGAATTGCACAGCCAAAGCAGAAAGTCTCAAAGTGTCATGTGCTTTCTTACAAGGTTGTGCCTACATTTCTCAATATTTCCTCAGGTGCATGCCACTGCCAATACCTGGAACCACAGTTATGGACCTATCTATCATGCATCTATCATGGAGATATGTATATTGTGAGTCACTGCAAAGAGAGAGAACTGCTGTAGTGCATCCAGTTGCAAGTTACTTGTACTACATGGGTTTTCAGCAGCACAGCCTCACAGGTGGTGTTGATTGAGCTGGCTGGGTGTGGATTGCTCCAGCCAGCCAATCCCCAAGGTCTGCTGCTCATATATACTAGCTCCTCTGCTAGAGGCTGCTGGGCTTTTCTCCATTTGTTCAGGATGTTCAGTGTGAACAGTGTTATGCTCCTGCATGTCTGTGCATGTGGCTAGACATGAGGTGTCTATGCAGCGTTCAGGATGTTCAGTGTGAACAGTGTTATGCTCCTGCTTGGCTGTGCAGCTCTCGGTATGTGTAGTGTGAACTATCTCTTGCTGTGGGTCCTTTATCATCTAGAACGAGGTAGGTCCCTAGGTTCCAGCACAGGGTCATCCCTATCAGGAGCAATCGCCCAGCATTGCAGGCAGGTTTCCTGGGATTAGTTGTCTTGTTAGTATAGGGACCTGTGAAACAACAAGGACCCTTGACGTAGGCTTGTGAGCTTAAGTTTTCTGGCCAAAATACGAACTAATACCTTGTATTGTATCTGATTATACATGCGGGTATGCTTGGTGTGTATTTTGAGCGTTTATCAGCCGTTAGTTTGTGTCTGTCCGTGAGCATGCAGTACGTTCTTCTGTTCGGTCTAGTTTCACCAATTCGTGAGTGTGAATGGCGTAATGTTTATGTCTGTTTCTCAGTGATGTCCACAAGTTTTGTGTCCAGTTTGCAGTTCTGCAGTTAATGTGCCGGTAAAACTCTACAGAGTATCCATGTCCCAGTTTGACGTTACAGACTGCTGATGCAAGCAAGAAGGACTATTTGAAGATGCAAGAGGTCCTATCAATATCCATGATAGTATGCTACTGTCGTAGAAATCGCTATGCTGCTAAAAATGCTCTACTGAATCTACTTATCATATCATCATCTGTTGGTCATGCTGGACACATTTGTATTTATAACAGTCATTGACAGTTGGGTTTTTCAATTGATGGGGTAAAGTGTGTAATAATAATACATTGATAATGGCCTTCAATGTAAATGAACAACCCATGTATGTACTGTATTACATGAAACCAAAGTATAAAGGGAAAAAATAACAAAAAAACGTTGTTTTTTGATTTAACCCTTTCCAAACCAATTTGTATCCTGGTTTTCCTAGGGGGCTTACTCTTTTTCTGCCCTCATACAACGGCACTATCTGCTGTCTAAAGCCAGTACTGCATGAGGTGACACATTGTATAGGCTCCGACAGCAGAGAGGCTGGCAATATACAGTAAGAGAACCCCGACGGAAGTCTTCCAACATCGGACCTGTATAGGCTAAAATCATAATGTCTTCAGACATCAGACAGTGGATTGGAAAGGGTTAACTTTCAAGTTATTATTATATGGCAGTTTGTAGATTTTGGATAGAAATGTGCTATAACAGATGTAGGCAATGGCTCTTGTTTAACCACCAGGTCCCATGGTAGACCACCTGTATAGAATGTAACTAGGTCTTAGAAGGTCATATGTGAATAAGCATGCTTCAATTGCTATAAAAAAGATATGTTCTAGATTTTATGGTTTTGCCTCTTGGGTAGGAGATTTGCTACAAGTAACATTAATAAAAGATGTGCGTTTTCACATTTCTCACAATGATAATTTAAACATTGATAATATCTACAATTTACACATTACTATAACAAGAGAGATGAGGAATTTTCTTAACTGAGCATGTAAATGCTGTGTTGTAGAGCCTGTAGACGGTTGGGTTCACTGGACACAGTCAGGTTCTTCTTCCCACTCGTTCCTCCAACACTTATCTTTGATGGACCAGTGGAAGAAGATACAGATCTTTGGGACTCATCTACTTCTTTGGAAGTTCGGTAACTCTTGCAAGAAGAGTGCAACGTCAAAAATGAACGGGAACGTAACGACTCAAGGTGACTCACAGTAAGGCAATTCAGTCCACCAATCAAGGTCACTGGAAGGACGAATGACACAAATGCATTGACCTGAAAGGATGGAGAAATCATACATAAAACATATAAAATAAACATGGTAATAGTCAAATACTCTCAGTGGTCACCAAAATCTTCACCCTGCTAGACGTTCTTGGTAGCATAAGAAATCATCCCAACTGCACAACAACCTAAAGACTCTCTGATGTGCTTTTACAGTACCCGGTAAGGGGCTGTACTTTTTCATGTTCCTGAAAGGCAGCGGCATGGTAAATTGTGCAGCTGCATGTGATGTGCATCGGAGATTTTTATTTTCTTGTCCCTGTTCTCCTTTATTATCTTATCTTTTCCCATCATAGCAAGTGACAAATATATAAAAGCAAGACAACACTCTAGGAGTTAAAAACAAAGATAACAGACAAAATGCAGAGGACTCACCTGGTGTAAACGGTCTAACCTCCTGGTAGGCCGTCACACCTGTGGTCCAAACAAAAACACTTTGTCACTAGAACATCCCTGGAGGAGAGGGCAATGAAAATGGCCCAAGGCTTCCGCAAGACTAAGTCATTAAAAGTCTAGAAGTGTAGAAGTCAAGAATAGAGATGAGCGAGCATACTCACTAAGGACAATTGCTCGATTAAGCATTGTCCTTAGCGAGTATCTCCCCGCTCGGAAGCAAAAGTTCGGGTGCCGGCGCGGGTGACAGGTGAGATGCGGCAGTGAGCAGGGGGAAGCAAGGGGAGAGAGGGAGAGAGGGATCTCCCCTCCACTCCTCCCCGCTCTCCCCGCCCACCGCCAGCAGCCGAATCTTTACTCCCGAGTGGGCAGCTACTTGCTAAGGGCAATGTTCGATCGAGCAATTGCCCTTAGCGAGTATGCTCGCTCATCTCTAGTCAAGAACACATAAAATCCAGCGCTCAAAGTATTAAAGTATTTTAAAATTCTGTCCATTTGGTAAACTTTGAGCTACTCACTTGGGGGGAAGGGGTGGGAGGTTTTGAAATCATCAAAGAACCCCCCTACCCCCTGGTGTCCAGAACTGTCAAACAATTAAGTGTTCACTGGAAAAATTGAGCTTGATTCAACGATGTATAAATGTAAACAATTTATTATAATAAATAAAGCACAATAGGTACAAGGATGGCGCAACGCGTTTTGTGGAGGGATCATTTTACCTTCTCAAGCACAAGATCATTACAGGTGGAATGTCAGACCGGATCTGGCAGTAATGTGGCGGCAGGGTGAATGTAATTTCATTCGTACGGACATTAGAATATTTTTCAAATTTAGTTTTTTCGAAAGATGACTTTTGGCTATTCAGAAATCTCATTAATGAGAAAAGGGTCACCTCACCCGTCAAGGTTTCCTGGTGTCTTGAACAGATGAATTTTAGTTGCGCATGTTGTGAATTAAAATGTTTTTTCTCTCGTAATTGCAGATCCTTGTCTTAAAGCTCTTTAATTTAAGAAGATTCAACTAATTCTTTTGGGTAAAGCTTTTGTAGAAAACGCTGTTGTAAAATATTTGTTTGTGTAATAAAAACCTCAAGAGAGGTGCGGTTCCTCCCGGTTCTCCTGAACTGTCCGTGTGGGATCTTTACTTTCCATTATCTCCAATGGCTATCCTGACTTTTCAAGTTACCATGCCTAGTATTAAAAAGGTGACCCTCTTCTCAATTCTGAACAGTCATCTTTCGAAAGAACAGAACTTTGAAAAATATCCTTTCCCCGTCTTGTCCCCGTAATCAAAAAAATCCTTTTGTTCCAGCGAAAAAGTGTTATATCAGGACTTTTAAAGGGGTCTTTTAAATATGGGATTCAGAATTGTAAGGGTTGCTTTAATATTCATCAATGAAGGAAGAACATTTTTATACCAAGTCACTGGGACGAACAAAGTCTATAGTTACTAAAGCCCTTCACAGAATAGACACATCTGGCTAAAGCAATAATTTTATTTGAACTTTAAAAAATGTAATTAGGGCAAAACACAAACCTGCGCCAACTATGTCAAACGTAATGACAGAGTATCAGCTAGAAAAAAAAGATAAAATAGGTCAGCACGACCCAATGGAAATATATCTCAATAGAAATATACAGGTGCAGGTTAAACCATGGCTGCAACCTACAGTAGAAGCAGATACCAAAAATGGCAACAGCACGCAAAATACATTTACTATCAGAGGCATACATACCTATAATCAATACTCTAACCACATTAAATAATGCATGGTTCTTGGTATATAATTCGATCAAATTATATTGGCCCATCTGCCAACGTCCAGGGACCAAGCTTTCAGATGGGTCCTAACTAGAGATGAGCGAGCATACTCGGTAAGGGCAATTGCTCGAGCGAGCATTGCCCTTAGTGAGTACCTGCCCGCTCGATAGAAAAGGTTCCGGTGCCGGCGCGGGGGAGCGGTGAGTAGCGGCAGTCAGAGGGAGGGGGGGAGAGGGAGAGAGAGCTCCCCTCTGTTTCTCCCCGCGCTCCCCCGCAGCTCCCTGCCCGCCGCCGGCACCCAAACCTTTTCTCTCGAGTGGGCAGGTACTCTAGTCCTAACGCTAATACCAGGTGGTAAATCTCAGAATGCTCCTCTCTTGGGACTAAGCCTACAAATAAAACCAGGGAAGGTAGGATACCATTTATATGCTCCAGTAGGAGGGACAGAAGGTAAATGGGAGGCAGGTGTGCACGACCAGGTGACACATCTGTCTAAAATAATAATTTTATTTGAACTTTTAAAATGTAATTAGGGCACAACACAAACTTAAAGGGGTGGTCTCGCGAAACCAAGTGGGGTTATACACTTCCGTATGGCCATATTAATGCACTTTGTAATGTACATCGTGCATTAAATATGAGCCATACAGAAGTTATTCCACTTACCTGCTCCGTTGCTAGCGTCCTCGTCTCCATGGTTCCGTCTAAATTCGCTGGCAGCTTGCTTTTTTAGACGCGCTTGCGCAGTCCGGTCTTCTCCATTCAGCACGAGCCGCTTCAGTGTGCTCCCCGCTACAGCTCTTCTGCGCATGCGCAGACGAGCTGTCACTGCTCGGGAGCGCGCTGAAGCGGCCATTCTGCACCATCCTCTGTTAGAGGAAGGTGCAGAAACTGGAGCTGCCCAGCGGAGAAGACCAGCCCAGCCCAGCAGCCCCGAGAAGCCTCCCAGGTAAGTGATGGGTCGGGGGGGGCTGCCGCTGCGCCGGGCTGCGCCGGGGGGGGGGCTGCCGCTGCGCCGGGGGGGGGGGGGCTGTCGCTGCGCCGGGGGAGCTAGCGCTAGGCCGGGGGGGCTGTCGCTGCGATGGGGGGGGGGGTGTCGCTAGGCCGGGGGGGCTGTCGCTAGGCCGGGGGAGCTAGCGCTAGGCCGGGGGGGCTGTCGCTGCGCCGGGGGAGCTAGCGCTAGGCCGGGGGAGCTAGCGCTAGGCCGGGGGGGCTGTCGCTGCGATGGGGGGGGCTGTCGCTAGGCCGGGGGGGCTGTCGCTGCGATGGGGGGGGGGTGTCGCTAGGCCGGGGGAGCTAGCGCTAGGCCGGGGGGGCTGTCGCTAGGCCGGGGGGGCTGTCGCTGCGCCGGGGGAACTAGCGCTGGGGAGCCGGGGGCTAGCGCCGGTTACCTGCTGTCTGGTCGGCGGCTGCGGGGCGTCTGGTCGGCGGCTGCGATGCGTCCGGTTGCCATGGAGACACAGCTGGCGGCGTCTCGGGAGTGCGCACGTCGGGCTGCAGCGAGCGACTGGGAAAGAGCCGGCGGCCATCTTGAGGAAACTTTTATAACTTGCTGAAACGCTGGAACGGTAAGTACGAACCAGCTAGAAATGTCATTTACAGGGGGGCTTTGTAATGTGTGTTTAATGGGGGGGACTGGGCAAAAAAAAAAATTAACTGCTTCCTCGAGACATCTCCTTTAAGTCAACTATGTCAAACGTAATGAGTATCAGCTAGACACGCCATGTACACATAAAGCTAATTATGGCCACCCTCATTGTGACAGGTACCCTATGCCAAATTCCTATGATAAGAAGGTCCCATCAGGAAAATTTCCATTGGGATTATAGGTATAGCATATGCGATTCTTCAAATGGGATATAGGGGTAGGCGTATATAGTACAAGGTAGGTATATAGACCTAGGATGAAAACCAGGCTGTATCTACACCTTCAATTCTTCATTTGCCTAATTTGTTCAGGATGGGAGGGATCTAGGATCTGTTACTTTCTGTCCCTCAGCATACGGATTGTATCATTCAGTTTATTTGTTCATCCTTTAGGTTACCTATTCATCCTTCGGTTTATTAATTCTTATATCATTCAGATCATTTATTCTTATGCCACTCAGTTCATTTATTCAACGCGTTTTCCCACTAATATCGCTGTTCATCAGGAACATCTAAACTGACAGTGCATCCAGGATGACAGATTGATCTCTCTTTCAATCCTTGTAAATACCAATTGTATAGATAGGTTGTCTAGATAGCTCTAGAGATAAGGTGTCTCATAGGAGAACAGTGCTGGCTCATATCAATACTGCTTCTACTTTCCCAACATTTGTATAACTTGTGGGGCAGTAGAAGTGTCTTCGATATAATAGTTGGCAGGGGGAAATCAAAGTTTTTTTCTGTCCTCTGAAAATTCTGAAATCTGTGGATATGACAGTGTGGATCAACTACATCAATCACCTTCTAGGTAGTTGTATCGGCGCACTGTCTCTATCAGGATCAATGTCCTCTAACAGAATTTATCAGAGTTCAATTCCCCTCATATAAACACCCCCCAATCTGTTTGTCTAATCCTTAATGTTCAGGATAACCAATCTCAACCAAACGGTTCCCCATTCCCCTCAATCAGGATAACATCATTGTTTGCCTATAGTTCTGTAGCAGCGGACACAAAATAACAAACAGCGAGCATAACCCTTAGCCCTGATGGTGGACTAGGGAATCTGAAGCTCTCTGCATGAGCAGTACTTTTTATGCTCCAAATGACGCCCCTGGGGGATTTCCCCCAAAGTCTTTATCCAATTAGCACATAGGTGAGGGATCCCATCTAGTCAATGGGCAATTCATTAACCCTTGTGTAGGCTCATTAGCCTCTGATAGCATAAGATTATCTGCTCAGTCATTACAATCCTCATGTCTTCAGCATCCCAACCGCTCACAGGGACGATGCCTCTGGGCTTAGCCTTCAGAAGTTGTGGGATCTAATCGTGGTGCACGTTCCCATTGTCATAACGACTGACAGCTGTCAGTGTAGTGCAAGCGTCCTACTGAGATGTATCAAGATATCCCCGACGTGATGACAATTGCTGGATGTGCTCACGCAAACGCCTCATTGGGGGCATGTTAAAAGGAAGCGTCCCCATTGTCCTGGTAGCTTCAGTGCTTCAGCAGACAACGATGGAATTGTCAGATTAATGCAACGCGTCGCTGATGCGCCATAAGGGGATATAACCAGGGGAACTACTGTAGTCCCCCTACCACAATTTGGAGGCCCATTCCCGATAATCTGGAGCCACCTCTTAGCCCAGAGTAGCACCTAAGGTGTATGCCAGAGTGGGCAATCCATGCAATGGATGCAGAATAACCTTATTTGTTTGCCCTCATATAACACCGCTAGTCGTACGTTTCTCACTGCAGTGAACAATAGTATAATACGTTGGCTATAATTCCAGGATAGATGGAATATATTTCCTATATTGTAATAATTTTCCGGATATATATTCAAGACACCATATATCATGCCTTGCTGGAGGAGTTGATGATCCCAAGATCGCTACCATATTATGTTTATTATTCAGATATTAGACGGGTAGTATAATTTAATTAGCCTTCATTCCATAAGGAATATCTATAGGGCATGCTATTCTATATTATAACTATATCCTGAAAATAGATTCCGGGGCACAGCATATCACAAGTTCCTAGGGAAATAATGATAGCAAGTATGTGACGTATTTCATTTCTTATTCTCCGTAAGCCAGATATTGTTTATAGAGTCCACAATTGTCGGTGTTATAGGGACATTGGACCGACATCATTAAGAGCATAGATTATAGATGATGACATAATAGCCCCAATAGATAAAGGCGAGTATCTCTCAGAGGAAGCAATTAAAGGATAGACACTCATTCAACCCTACTGGGAAGAGGGAATTTAGTCCATATATCCATCTTTTTATTTTTTCAGATTTTTCACACTTTAGACATATGGAGATATTTTGTTTATATTTTTGTCGGCTCGAATCTCCATTCGTCATTATATATTATATCAACCATCATGTATGAAGATAATTACATTCATCCTGCCCTCATGTTACCGCCATTATTTGAATGTATACATTGTTAGTAGAGATGAGCGAACGCGTTCGTCCGAGCTTGATATTC
Source organism: Eleutherodactylus coqui (assembly GCF_035609145.1). Lineage (NCBI taxonomy): Eukaryota > Metazoa > Chordata > Amphibia > Anura > Eleutherodactylidae > Eleutherodactylus > Eleutherodactylus coqui. Next base: position 73,075,907 of record NC_089837.1, on the reverse strand, counting down.
GTGCGAATATTAGGGTGTTCGGGATGTTCGTTATTCGTGACGAACACCATGCGGTGTTCTGGTTACTTTCACTTCCTTCCCTGAGACGTTAGCGCGCTTTTCTGGCCAATTGAAAGACAGGGAAGGCATTACAACTTCCCCCTGCAACGTTTAAGCCCTATACCACCCCCCTGCTGTGAGTGGCTGGCGAGATCAGGTGTTCGCCTAATATAAAAGTCGGCCCCTCCCGCGGCTCGCCTCAGATGCGGTGTGAGTTAGATGAGGGACAGTGCTGTTTATACCGGAGCTGCTGTAGGGAAAGAATTGGTAGTTAGTGTAGGCTTCAAGACCCCCCAAAGGTCCTTATTAGGGCCACTGATAGCTGTGTGTTGGCTGCTGTTAGCAGTGGGATTTTTTTTTTTTTCTCAAAATCGCCTCTGCAGACCGTTGCACCTGGCATTAGGGACAGAAGTGCTGCATAGGCAGGGAGAGTGTTAGGAGTGAGTGTAGCCTTCAAGAACCTCAACGGTCCTTTCTAGGGCCATATTTATCCGTGTGCAGTACTGTCCAGGCTGCTGTTGGCTGTGCTGCATTTTTTTTGGGCTTCTCAAAATCGCCTCTGCAGAGCATTGCACCCTCCATTGATACTGCAGGGAAAGAATTGTATAGGCAGGGCCACAACACAGTTATTATTCATAGAATATACGCAGTGCTGCCTGTTGGTGGGAAAAAACTGAAAACAAATCTATTTGTCCAGCCTGTGTCCGTCCTTACGCCTGTGTAGACGTGTGAGCTGCGTGAAAAACATTGCTAAATCATACGCAGCCAGCTACGCTTTACTGCTGGGTTCGCCATTTGCTTTCCTTAATTGGGAAAAAAAAATACCTGCTCTCCAAGAGTTATAATAACTCTGCTACCCTCACGTTCTGTGACACATAAGCAGGGACACAGCGCAGTTATTAAACTTCGCAGGTTCATTGAATATACGCAGTGCTGCCTGTTGGTGGGAAAAAACTGAAAACAAATCTATTTGTCCAGCCTGTGTCCGTCCTTACGCCTGTGTAGACGTGTGAGCTGCGTGAAAAACATTGCTAAATCATACGCAGCCAGCTACGCTTTACTGCTGGGTTCGCCATTTGCTTTCCTTAATTGGGAAAAAAAAATACCTGCTCTCCAAGAGTTATAATAACTCTGCTACCCTCACGTTCTGTGACACATAAGCAGGGACACAGCGCAGTTATTAAACTTCGCAGGTTCATTGAATATACGCAGTGCTGCCTGTTGGTGGGAAAAAACTGAAAACAAATCTATTTGTCCAGCCTGTGTCCGTCCTTACGCCTGTGTAGACGTGTGAGCTGCGTGAAAAACATTGCTAAATCATACGCAGCCAGCTACGCTTTACTGCTGGGTTCGCCATTTGCTTTCCTTAATTGGGAAAAAAAAATACCTGCTCTCCAAGAGTTATAATAACTCTGCTACCCTCACGTTCTGTGACACATAAGCAGGGACACAGCGCAGTTATTAAACTTCGCAGGTTCATTGAATATACGCAGTGCTGCCTGTTGGTGGGAAAAAACTGAAAACAAATCTATTTGTCCAGCCTGTGTCCGTCCTTACGCCTGTGTAGACGTGTGAGCTGCGTGAAAAACATTGCTAAATCATACGCACCCAGCTACGCTTTACTGCTGGGTTCGCCATTTGCTTTCCTTAATTGGGAAAAAAAAATACCTGCTCTCCAAGAGTTATAATAACTCTGCTACCCTCACGTTCTGTGACACATAAGCAGGGACACAGCGCAGTTATTAAACTTCGCAGGTTCATTGAATATACGCAGTGCTGCCTGTTGGTGGGAAAAAACTGAAAACAAATCTATTTGTCCAGCCTGTGTCCGTCCTTACGCCTGTGTAGACGTGTGAGCTGCGTGAAAAACATTGCTAAATCATACGCACCCAGCTACGCTTTACTGCTGGGTTCGCCATTTGCTTTCCTTAATTGGGAAAAAAAAATACCTGCTCTCCAAGAGTTATAATAACTCTGCTACCCTCACGTTCTGTGACACATAAGCAGGGACACAGCGCAGTTATTAAACTTCGCAGGTTCATTGAATATACGCAGTGCTGCCTGTTGGTGGGAAAAAACTGAAAACAAATCTATTTGTCCAGCCTGTGTCCGTCCTTACGCCTGTGTAGACGTGTGAGCTGCGTGAAAAACATTGCTAAATCATACGCACCCAGCTACGCTTTACTGCTGGGTTCGCCATTTGCTTTCCTTAATTGGGAAAAAAAAATACCTGCTCTCCAAGAGTTATAATAACTCTGCTACCCTCACGTTCTGTGACACATAAGCAGGGACACAGCGCAGTTATTAAACTTCGCAGGTTCATTGAATATACGCAGTGCTGCCTGTTGGTGGGAAAAAACTGAAAACAAATCTATTTGTCCAGCCTGTGTCCGTCCTTACGCCTGTGTAGACGTGTGAGCTGCGTGAAAAACATTGCTAAATCATACGCACCCAGCTACGCTTTACTGCTGGGTTCGCCATTTGCTTTCCTTAATTGGGAAAAAAAAATACCTGCTCTCCAAGAGTTATAATAACTCTGCTACCCTCACGTTCTGTGACACATAAGCAGGGACACAGCGCAGTTATTAAACTTCGCAGGTTCATTGAATATACGCAGTGCTGCCTGTTGGTGGGAAAAAACTGAAAACAAATCTATTTGTCCAGCCTGTGTCCGTCCTTACGCCTGTGTAGACGTGTGAGCTGCGTGAAAAACATTGCTAAATCATACGCACCCAGCTACGCTTTACTGCTGGGTTCGCCATTTGCTTTCCTTAATTGGGAAAAAAAAATACCTGCTCTCCAAGAGTTATAATAACTCTGCTACCCTCACGTTCTGTGACACATAAGCAGGGACACAGCGCAGTTATTAAACTTCGCAGGTTCATTGAATATACGCAGTGCTGCCTGTTGGTGGGAAAAAACTGAAAACAAATCTATTTGTCCAGCCTGTGTCCGTCCTTACGCCTGTGTAGACGTGTGAGCTGCGTGAAAAACATTGCTAAATCATACGCACCCAGCTACGCTTTACTGCTGGGTTCGCCATTTGCTTTCCTTAATTGGGAAAAAAAAATACCTGCTCTCCAAGAGTTATAATAACTCTGCTACCCTCACGTTCTGTGACACATAAGCAGGGACACAGCGCAGTTATTAAACTTCGCAGGTTCATTGAATATACGCAGTGCTGCCTGTTGGTGGGAAAAAACTGAAAACAAATCTATTTGTCCAGCCTGTGTCCGTCCTTACGCCTGTGTAGACGTGTGAGCTGCGTGAAAAACATTGCTAAATCATACGCAGCCAGCTACGCTTTACTGCTGGGTTCGCCATTTGCTTTCCTTAATTGGGAAAAAAAAATACCTGCTCTCCAAGAGTTATAATAACTCTGCTACCCTCACGTTCTGTGACACATAAGCAGGGACACAGCACAGTTATTAAACTTAGATAATTCATTCACTAGAGGCAGTGGGGCCTTTCGTTTTCCAAAAAGGGCAAAAATTATATTTGGCCTGCAGTCTTGCGCCAATTTATTTCCTGCCTGGGAAATCTAATCACTGGTAATACAGCATGCTGAGGGGTAGGGGTAAGCCTAGAGGACGTGGACGTGGACGTGGCCGAGGACGCGGAGGGCCAAGTGAGGGTGTGGGCACAGGCCAAGCTCCTGATCCAGGTGTGTCGCAGCTGTCTGCTGCGCGATTAGGAGAGAGGCACGTTTCTGGCGTCCCCACATTCATCGCCCAATTAATGGGTCCACGCGGGAGACGGTTATTAGAAAATGAGCAGTGTGAGCAGGTCCTGTCCTGGATGGCAGAAAGTGCTTCGAGCAACCTATCGTCTACCCGCAGTTCTGCGCCGTCCACTGCTGCCAATCCGAATCCTCTGTCTGCTGCTCCTCCTTCCTCCCAGCCTCCTCAGTCCACTACAATGACACCTGCTCAGGAGCGGGAACACTCCCAGGAACTGTTCTCGGGCCCCTGCTTAGATTGGGCAGCAGCGGTTCCTCTCCCACCAGAGGAGTTTATCGTCACTGATGCCCAACCATTCGAAAGTTCCCGGGGTCCGGGGGAAGAGGCTGGGGACTTCCGCCAACTGTCTCAACAACTTTCTGTGGGTGAGGAGGACGATGACGATCAGACACAGTTGTCTTGCAGTGAGGTAGTAGTAAGGGCAGTAAGTCCCAGGGAGCAGCGCACAGAGGATTCGGAGGAAGAGCAGCAGGACGATGAGGTGACTGACCCCACCTGGTGTGCAACGCTTACTCAGGAGGACAGGTCTTCAGAGGGGGAGTCAAGGGCATCAGCAGGGCAGGTTGCAAGAGGCAGTGCGGTGGCCAGGGGTAGAGGCAGGGCCAGACCGAATAATCCACCAAGTGTTTCCCAAAGCGCCCCCTCGCGCCATGCCACCCTGCGTAGGCCGAGGTGCTCTAAGGTCTGGCAGTTTTTCACAGAGACGCCTGACGACCGACGAACAGTGGTGTGCAACCTTTGTCGCGCAAAGCTCAGCCGGGGAGCCAACACCAACAGCCTCACCACCACCACCATGCGCAGACATATGATGGCCAAGCACCCCGCAAGGTGGGACAAAGGCCGTTCACCGTCTCCGGTTTGCACCCCTGCCTCTCCCCCTGTGCCCCAACCTGCCACTGAGATGCAACCCCCCTCTCAGGACACAGGCACTACCGCCTCATGGCCTGCACCCACACCCTCATCTCCGCTGTCCTCGGCCCCATCCAGCAGTGTAGTTCAGCGCACCGTTCAGCCGTCGCTTGCGCAAGTGTTCGAGCGCAAGCGCAAGTACGCCGCCACGCACCCGCACGCTCAAACGTTAACCGTCCGCATCGCAAAATTCATCAGCCTTGAGATGCTGCCGTATAGGGTTGTGGAAACGGAGTCCTTCAAAAGTATCATGGAGGCGGCGGCCCCGCGCTACTCAGTTCCCAGTCGCCACTACTTTTCCCGATGTGCCGTCCCAGCCCTGCACGACCACGTCTCCCGCAACATTGTGCGCGCCCTCACCAACGCGGTTACTGCCACGGTCCACTTAACTACGGACACGTGGACAAGCACAGGCGGGCAGGGCCACTACATCTCCCTGACGGCACATTGGGTGAATTTAGTGGAGGCTGGGACAGAGTCAGAGCCTGGGACCGCTCACGTCCTACCCACCCCCAGAATTGCGGGCCCCAGCTCGGTGCTGGTATCTGCGGAGGTGTATGCTTCCTCCACTAAAGCACCCTCCTCCTCCTCCTCCTCCTCTGTCTCACAATCAAGATGTGTTAGCAGCAGCATGTCGCCAGCAGTCGGTGTCGCGCGGTGTGGCAGCACAGCGGTGGGCAAGCGTCAGCAGGCCGTGCTGAAACTACTCAGCTTAGGCGATAAGAGGCACACGGCCCACGAACTGCTGCAGGGTCTGACACAGCAGACCGACCGCTGGCTTGCGCCGCTGAGCCTCCAACCGGGCATGGTCGTGTGTGACAACGGCCGTAACCTGGTGGCGGCTCTGCAGCTTGGCAGCCTCACGCACGTGCCATGCCTGGCCCACGTCTTTAATTTGGTGGTTCAGCGGTTTCTGAAAAGCTACCCACGCTTGTCAGACCTGCTCGTAAAGGCGCGCCGGCTCTGCGCACATTTCCGCAAGTCCCACACGGACGCTGCCACCCTGCGCACCCTGCAACATCACTTTAAGCTGCCAGTGCACCGACTGCTGTGCGACGTGCCCACACGGTGGAACTCTACGCTCCACATGTTGGCCAGGCTCTATGAACAACGGAGAGCTATAGTCGAATACCAACTCCAACATGGGCGGCGCAGTGGGAGTCAGCCTCCTCAATTCCTTTCAGAAGAGTGGGCCTGGTTGGCAGACATCTGCCATGTCCTTGGTAATTTTGAGGAGTCTACCCAGGTGGTGAGCGGCGATGCTACAATCATTAGCGTCACCATTCCTCTGCTATGCATCTTGAGAAATTCCCTGCAAACCATAAAGGCAGCTGCTTTGCGCTCGGAAACGGGGGCGGGGGAAGACAGTATGCCGCTGGATAGTCAGGGCACCCTCCTGTCTATTTCTCAGCGCGTACAGGAGGAGGAGGAGGAGCATGAGGAGGAGGGGGAAGAGACAGCTTGGCCCGCTGCTGACGGTACACCGGCTGATTGCCTGTCATCCTTTCAGCGTGTATGGCCTGAGGAGGAGGAGGAGGAGGAGGATCCTGAAAGTGATCTTCCTAGTGAAGACAGCCATGTGTTGCGTACAGGTACCCTGGCACACATGGCTGACTTCATGTTAGGATGCCTTTCTCGTGACCCTCGCGTTGCACGCATTCTGGCCACTACGGATTACTGGGTGTACACACTGCTCGATCCACGGTATAAGGAGAACCTGCCCACTCTCATTCCCGAAGAGGAAAGGGGTTCGAGAGTGTTGCTATACCACAGGACCCTTGCGGACAAGCTGATGGTAAAATTCCCAGCCGACAGCGCTAGTGGCAGAAGGCGCAGTTCCGAGGGCCATGTTGCAGGGGATGTGCGTAGATCGAGCAGCATGTACATCCCAGGCAGTGCAACAGTCTTTAAGGGCCTGGCCAGCTTTATGGCTCCCCACCAAGACTGTGTCACCGCTCCCCAGTCACGGCTGAGTCGGCGGGAGCACTGCAAAAGGATGGTGAGGGAGTACGTAGCGGATCGCACGACCATCCTTGGTGACGCCTCTGCCCCCTACAACTACTGGGTGTCGAAGCTGGACACGTGGCCTGAACTAGCCCTGTATGCCCTTGAGGTGCTTGCTTGTCCTGCGGCTAGCGTGTTGTCGGAGAGGGTGTTTAGTGCGGCTGGGGGAATCATCACAGATAAGCGTAGCCGCTTGTCAACCGACAGTGCCGACAGGCTAACACTCATCAAGATGAACAAAGGCTGGATTTCGCCAGACTTCTGTTCTCCACCAGCGGACAGCAGCGATACGTAAGCAATACGTAGGCTGCACCCGCGGATGGAAGCTACGTTCTCTCTCACCATCCAAAACGGGGACATTTCTGCTTCATCAATCTGTGTCTAATATTCCTCCTCCTCCTCCTCCTGCTCCTCCTCCTGAAACCTCACGTAATCACGCTGAACGGGCAATTTTTCTTAGGGCCACAAGGCTCACTCAAATAATTTTTCTGAACAATTTTTATAAGTTTCAATGCGCTTAAAAGCATTGGAACTTTAACTTGAACCAATTTTTCGTTACACTGGGCTGCCTCCAGGCCTAGTTACCACTTAAGCCACATTAACCAAAGCGATTAATGGGTTTCACCTGCCCTCTTGGCTGGCCATGGCCAATTTTTGGGATGTACATTAGTACTGTTGATACAGCAATTTTTGTGGGCCCTCGCCTACAGTGTAATCAAATTAATTTTTAGCCCACCTGCATTACAGCTGACGTTACCTCAGCTGTGTTGGGCAATGCAATGGGATATTTTTGTGTACCGCCGGTGGGTTCCAGGGAGCCACCCATGCTGTAGGTGCACACTGAGTTTTTAATACTTCTGTACACTTCTAAAGAACCCGTCTGACTGGGGCATGCAGTGTGGGCCGAAGCCCACCTGTATTACGCACGACATTACTACCTCAGCTGTGTTGGGCAATGCAATGGGATATTTCTATGTACCGCCGGTGGCTTCCTGGCACCCACCCAGGCAGTGGGTCCACAGGGAGTTAAACCTACATGTGTCCACTTGTAAAGAACCCCAGTCTGACTGGGGCATGCAGTGTGGGCCGAAGCCCACCTGCATTACGCACGACATTACTACCTCAGCTGTGTTGGGCAATGCAATGGGATATTTTTGTGTACCGCCGGTGGGTTCCAGGGAGCCACCCATGCTGTAGGTGCACACTGAGTTTTTAATACTTCTGTACACTTCTAAAGAACCCGTCTGACTGGGGCATGCAGTGTGGGCCGAAGCCCACCTGTATTACGCACGACATTACTACCTCAGCTGTGTTGGGCAATGCAATGGGATATTTCTATGTACCGCCGGTGGCTTCCTGGCACCCACCCAGGCAGTGGGTCCACAGGGAGTTAAACCTACATGTGTCCACTTGTAAAGAACCCCAGTCTGACTGGGGCATGCAGTGTGGGCCGAAGCCCACCTGCATTAACCCTTTCCAGTCCACTGTGTGACCTGTGAAGACATTAGGGTTTAAGGCTGTACAGCTCCGTTGTTGGTAGACGTCCGTCGGGGTTCTCTTACTGTATATTGCCAGCCTCTCTGCTGTCGGAGCCTATCCTACGTGTCAGCTCATGCAGTACTGGCTTTAGCCAGCATATAGCGCCGTTGTATAACAGCAGAAAAAGAGTAAGCCCCCTAGGAAAACCATATACAAATTGGATTGGAAAGGGTTAAGCACAACATTACTACCTCAGCTGTGTTGGGCAATGCAATGGGATATTTCTATGTACCGCCGGTGGCTTCCTGGCACCCACCCATGCTGTAGGTGCACACGGAGTTTTTACTACATCTGTACACTTATAAAGAACCCCAGTCAGACTGGGGCATGCAGTGTGGGCCGAAGCCCACCTGCATTAAGCACGACATTACTACCTCAGCTGTGTTGGGCAATGCAATGGGATATTTCTGTGTACCGCCAGTGGGTTCCAGGGAGCCACCCATGCTGTGGGTCGACAGGGACTTCACAATAGGGAGTTGTACCTGCCTGTGTCTATGAATTAAAAAGCCCGGTCTGACTGGGGCATGCAGACACCTTGACAGAATGAATAGTGTGTGGCACATAGGTTCCCCATTGCTATGCCCACGTGTGCAGCTCCTGATGGCGGTGGCACAGGATTCTATTTCTCATTGCTTCTGTACAGCATTGTGGGCTATCGCTCCGCCACTTTTAAAGAGGGTCGCTGCCTAGCCGTGCCAACCTCTGCAGTGTGTGCCTGCGGTCCCTCGTCATGGCAGACGCAATTCTAAATAGACATGAGCGTGGTGTGGCATGAGGGCAGCTGAAGGCTGCGCAGGGACACTTTGGTGTGCGCTGTGGGGGGGAGGGGGGGCGGTTGGGCAGCATGTAACCCAGGAGAAGTGTCAGTGGAGTGTCATGCAGGCAGTGATTGTGCTTTGTTGGAGGTAGTGTGGTGCTTAGCAAAGGTATGCCATGCTAATGAGGGCTTTTCAGAAGTAAAAGTTGTTGGGAGGGGGGGGGCCCACTCTTGCCGGTATTGTGGCTTAATAGTGGGACCTGGGAACTTGAGATGCAGCCCAACATGTAGCCCCTCGCCTGCCCTATCCGTCACTGTGTCATTCCCATCACTTTCCTGAATTGCCCAGATTTTCACACATGAAAACCTTAGCGAGCATCGGCGAAATACAAAAATGTTCTGGTCGCCCATTGACTTCAATGGGGTTCGTTGTTCGAAACGAACCCTCGAGCATCACGGGAAGTTCGTTACGAATAACGAACACTCGAACATTTTGGTGTTCGCTCATCTCTAATTGTTAGATCAAGCTCAGCGTTACCGAAGAACACCTTGAGTTGTTTGTCCTTCCTGGATACATGTGGGGCTTCTATGACAATTTCCAGAACCCACCTCCACGTCTAAGTGACTACCTCAACGTTAACTAAATGGACCTCATCACTGAATTTTATACACTCTGGGTGCTAGATTTTAGTTGTCTTTGTTTTCTACACTTCTATCATCATAGCTAGTGAGCGAAAGTAGGACCATTGGGTTCTGGAGTTTGTGAAAGGTACCAATGCAGCCCTCCAGACTAAAATACTTACCTAGGAGCCACTGGATCCCAAACTAAAAAAATTAGAAGTCAATCAGCCAAATTAAGTTTTTAGTTGTCAAATTAAAATATATATATAATCAAGGTTAAAATTCTAGTAGTATATTAATTATATTTATCTACACATCTAAATTGAGGCGCCTCAGTCAGTGCTGCGCCATAGTATACACATCCTGGGCTCTCCCCCTCTGACAGTATAATCACACCCTGGGCATTTCTCCCTTTCACACAGTAAAATCAGAACTTACCCTCCACCCCATTAATAGGGTTTGCACCTGCTTACATCTCCTTCCACACATCAAAGGGGTTTGCAAGTTGTTTTTTGCTGCGAATGGTCAAACATATAAAAAAATGGCCTAACACACCTGGCCCCGGTCCCCACATCCCCATCAGTACATTCTTCGTTAGCGCCGTTCGAATATCACAGACTGCTACAGCCTACCACAGACAGTAGCGACCGAGGGAGGGTGTGATTGACTGCAGCAGTCTGTGACGTCCGGTCAGCAGTCTATAAACACATCGCTGATAGGCAGAATGGAGTATGTGCTGCTGGAGTTGCGGGTACCTGTGACAGGTGCGTATGGAATTCTTTATTATATTGTACAATGGGCAACATATAAAAAAGGTGAAAACCCCTTTAACAGTAACCAGCGATCCCCCAAACACAATGATGATAACCCCCTCCCTTAAACACAATGGCAGTAGCAGAAGCCGCCCCCCCAAATGCAATGGCAATAATAGGAGCCAGAGATTCCTCAAAGGTAGTGGCAGTCGCAAGAGCCAGGTTTGTACCTATACTCCCATCCACCTCCTCTCTGTCAAGAAAGTACTCGCTATACCCCTCCAATACCTAGTACTCTTGAACCTGAGTGCCTAGGCAGTTTTGGGATGCTGAGCTGGGTAAGGGGCATGTTCCAGGTCTTGAGGTATGCATACTGCAGAATAGGCGGTAGGGGTTGAGACGGGTGTTTCTTGGATGCAAGAGGGAAGAAAGCCAAAGCATTCAAATCCGTCCTCGCCTGTGGGATTACAGAAGCTCACACCTTATGGTGCTGCACGGGTTAATCCGCCGTGCATCAGAGGAGGGGCTAACAGACGTGCATGTTTGCTAGAATTCAGAGTTTGAAGGTTAACCCTTTCCAATCCACTGTCTGACGTCTAAAGACATTCTGATTGAAGGCTGTACAGTTCCGATGTTGGAAGACGTCCGGCAGGGTATTCTTACTGTATATTACTGGCTGCTCTGTTGCTGGGGGCCTCTCCAGCATGTCCCATACTGCAGTACGGGCTCTAGCCAGCAGGTGGCACTAATGTATAATGGCAGAAAGAGAAAACCCCCTAGGAAACCCTGAATCCAAAATTAGATTGCAAAGGGTTAAATCCCTTTTGGTTGAACCTGCTTGATGGTAATGGTAGAACGGAGGAGGTTCTATTGGAGTTTCTTCAGATTAATACTGTCTGTTCCTCGGTGTCTGCAGTCTGGGGGGCTATGTGGTCATTCTATACCAAACATTAGCCTACACAAGTCTAAATCTCAGGATGTCATCAGGGCCTTCGAGCGATGAGATTTAGATGTGGAAATTAATTGGTAAGAGGCGAAGTCTCAACTTGTAGATCATCTGAGAAGGGCTGCAAAAAACAAGAGTCTTTTTATGAGGCGGAAGATCTTTGGGGAAGGGGACGCAGGGGCGGTTTTGTGGCTTCTATAATTAAGGCACAGGAATCATCATCTTATGTTGCAGCATTGAGAAGGGCTGAAAACTCTCTGGTTATAAATTTATCAATTTAACCCTTTGGTGACGCGCCCATTTTATGTCCTAATGAGCAACAAATTTTCAGCTTCTTTTCATCATTGCATTCTAAGAGCTATAACTTCTTAATTTTTCTCTCAACATAGCTGTATGAGGGTTTATTTTCGCGGGAGAAGTTGTATTTCGTAATAGTATCATTTGGGGTACAAATAATGTATTGTGTTACTTTTATTTAAAAAATTTATGGGGGGATTAAAAAAAAAAAAAAAATGTCGTTTTTTGGATTTCATTTTAGGCATGCAGTATAAATAATGTGATAACGATTCTGGTGGTACTAAATTACGGTAATACAGTTTTTAAAATGTTTTTTATTTTTATACACTAAAAACACATTTTTATAAAGATTTGTTCTTGCATCGCCTCACTCCAATAGCCATAAAATTGTAATTTTTCAATTGATAGAGCTCTGCGAGGGCTTGTTTTTCGCGGGATTAGCTTTAGTCTTCTAGTGACCCCATTTTTGGAAACGCGTAACATTCTGATTAGAGATGAGCGAACGTACTCGTTTCGAGTAATTACTCGATCGGCCACCGCGATTTTCGAGTACTTCCGTACTCGGGTGAAATGATTCAGGGGGCGCCGGGGGGCGGGGGGAGGCATGGCGGAGTGGGGGGTAGCAGCGGGGAACAGGGGGGAGCCATCTCTCTCTCCCTCTCCCCCCCACTCCCCGCTGCAAGCCCCCACTTACACACGGCACCCTCCGAATCTTTTCGCCCGAGTACGGAAGTACTCGAAAATCGCGGCGCTCGGGCGAAAAAGGGGCGTGGCCGAGTAGGTTCGCTCATCTCTAATTCTGATACATTTTTATTACATTTTATTAGAGGGAAGGTATACAAAAAATAAATAATATTGACATGATTTTTTGTTTAAGGGTGCATTCAGACGACCGTATATTGGCTGGGTTTTCACACCCAGCCGATATACGGCGTCTCTCTCTGCAGGGGGAGGAGGCTGGAAGAGCCGGGAGCAGTGCAGGCAGAGAGGGGGCGGGAGCTCAGAGCACTGCTCCCAGGCTTATATTGTGCGGTATAAATAATATATTCTGTTCATTCTGTGGGTCACTTTGTGTCTTTACCAAATTTATAGATTTTTTTCACAACTTTTTGAGCCTTCTTTTCAAATAATTTATTTTTTTCTATCACTGCGTTCAAAGACCCCTAACATTTTCCTTTTTTTGCCAGAGGTGGTGTGTCAGGGTTTTGTTTATGTTGCCAACCGAGTTCTACTTTTTTAATGGCACAATTTTTTCATCCCTTTCTATTCCAGTTTTTGTAAGGCGAATGGGCAATGTTTTTTCTATTTTATACTTCATGGCTTACACCATGCGGATTAAAAAATGTACTAACGAGAACAGAGATAACAAATTTGTAGTGGTCTTTTGTGTGTTTTTTTTAAATACCAAAGAAGGGCATGATGGGGTTTTGACTTTATTTTTGATATATTTGTTACAGATTTTTTCCCTTTTTAAATTTTCACTTTTGTCCTACTAGGGGACTTCAATTTTACCACTTTTCATTGTTCTTATAATAAGCTACTATACTTCAGTATAGCAGTGTATTATAAAGCCTATGAAGCTCAGCCATAGGCCTATTTCCCACGAGTGTATTTTGCCGCGATAAAACGCTAGCCAAAAATCGCGACCATCTGAAGCATTGGATTCCAATGTATCCATTTAGATGGGCGATTTTCCGGCATGTGAAATTGACCAGCCGGAAAAGATAGCATATATGGCGCACATTCCGGCCGGCCGCTGTTACGCACTGCCGGAAAAGATACAACTTGTCCTATTTTTTGTGGGAATACACGAGCCATTCCCATAGATTCCTATGGGAGCCTATGAGAGCCATTAGAAAATGGAAGGGGGAGGGAGTTTAGCAGCGGCTCACATTGCTAAAGTCCATAGTTCATAAGGTCCATAAAGTCCATAGGCTTCTATGGGAGCTTGTATTGCCGCTATCAGCCGACAAAGAGAGGGAGAGAGACTTTAGCATTAAGGTCACACCTCTGGCCCATGGAACTCTAGGCTGCAGCGTATATACAATGCAGTCTGGTCGCGTGAACGGGCGAGAAAATGGGAAATATAACTGAGTGGCTGAAAATCGCAACACTCATGTGAAAGAGGCCCCAGGGCCTAGGCTAATCTTCATAGCCCACCATATTTGGAAACCTGGAGGCTCACATTGAAGACCCGGTGGGTGACAGATGGAGCCCTCTCCTTCTGTCAGCCCTTTACATGCTGCGATTGCATTGACCGTGGCATGTAAAGGGTTAATCAGCAGGGCTCAGTGATTTCTCCGGTCCTCGCTGTTAGAGTAAGTGTCTGGCTGTCATCTGACAGCTGAGCACCTGCTCCCCTTGGCAGAAGAGATCGGTGCAAGGCTTCAGATGGAGTGCCTTTAGAAGGTGTATGCATCAGAATAAGGCCCCTTAACGACTGCCATCAGAAGGTGTATGGGCGGTCATTAAGGGATTAAGATGAAGTAGCATAACAATGCAGTTATTCATTACTGGCATTTAAAATAAAGCTACAAATGAATCAATGCAATCAGTGAAATAAAATTAATCAGTCAACTAAACAGTCCTGTGAAGGTAAATCAGCGGCATTAGGTACATTTTTCTAATATCAGGCCAAGATGTAAATCATGGAAGAAATCCGGATCATATTGGGATACACAAAATAGCAGTCTCTCTACAATCATGATTAAATCTGCTTGGTGATATGTACAGAGTTGTATATAAATGAATGATAACGTGAAGTGGTAAACTGCCAGGATCTGAGGTTTCCCTACTCTTGGCAGTTAGAGCAGGAGCCTGGCTGTCAGTAGTCAACCAATCCATGCATGCATAAAGCCCACTAGTGAGGTCAATGGCTATCACTAAGGGGTTAATATGCCACCCATTTGTATATTGCCACCTGCTGAGTTTAGCAGCATGAAAGGATCATGTACAGATGTAGCAGAGATGTGTTTGTCCTTTATCTCTCATTATTGGATTCCAGTAAAGTAGTGCCTGCAGTAGATATGGCATGCAGTGTATTAACGCTGGGCTAGAGTAATGCATAAGGGCTCTGGGATAAAACGGTTTCATCACAAATGCCCGGAAGAGTTATACTTTAATGTTTTACGCTGTGTTTTGTTGATGGCTGTAGGTACGGAGCGTAGTTGCGCCTGAACAAGGTTTTTCGCCGGCCATTCAAACTCCGCACCAGGGTGCACGAGGTTTTAAAAATTGTGGGAAGACTGGTGCTGCCCTCTCTTTCCCGCACGCAGTTATTAGGGCAAGTCCTATCTTTTCTCGACTGTATAATTAACGGGCGAGAATCCCGATAGTGAAAAAAACACTGAAATTCATTGAAATCAATGGTCTTGTTTTGTCCCGAATGTGTCCGTGATTATGGCGGCCACATATGGAGAGAAAGCCATGAAACCGCCCTTAGTCGTTTAAATACGTTGCATATTTACCCGACCAAAAATCGCATCATACTGCATAAAAAATATACAGACGGACCAATTGGATGCGCAAGTATGCAAAAAATACGCAGGTTTATGTGCAAATATGCAGGAAATATGCAAGTTATTTGCGTATTTGCGCTGGCCCATTCACCTCTATGCCTATTTCAGCGCGCACCAAGGTATGATATTGCGACGTTTTTCACGCGACTATAAATAATTGTAAAAATTACGCACATCTGAATGAACCCGTAAAAATCTATGGGTTCTACTCGTTTCCTATTATACGTGTAAAAAAATAGGTGTATAAAATGTGGCGCAGATACACCTGTGTGAATGAGCCCCACGCCTTCCTTCACAGATTTGTTTGGGGATGTTAATTACCCAGAAAAAAACGCATGTAAAAAAAGCCAGCGATTTTCCATCCAGGACATTCAGTGTTTTTAGAGGTGTTTTTGATTGGCGTTTACTGGTGTATTAACGATCGCAAGAGTGACGTGATTGCGCTCTCAGGGGAGTGCTAGCACGTGATTTCACGCATTTAGCAGCACTGATTACTGTAATTGAACCAGCTGAGCAGCCTAATTAGTCCCCGGGGTTATCAATTAACACACCGAAATCATGCAGTTTTGTGCGCGATTTCAAGCGGACGGGGAGTGCATTTGTGCACCCCCTATGGTGCCCTGGGTGCGCAAATGTGCACAAAATAGAGCTTGCTGCGTATATTTTCACTCATACACAAATATAGCGCAAGAACACCGGATGTGAGGGAAGCCATTGACATCGCTTGGTTCTACTCTCTGCGGTTTCCTTGAGCGATTTTGTGTACGTGAAAACACGTGCAAAGCTGCCCGTCTGCAGGAGCCGTCACACATTTTTTGCATGTTGCTTTTTCTTTTTCTACAAAAAAGCGTATGGGCTTCTTCACATGACCGTATTTACACACGTAAAATCTGCGCACGCTAACCACAGAATTGAACGCATTGCATGGAAAAACATAGGACCTGTTCTGTTTGTCTGTGGTGTGTGCAGCAAAGGCTCCCATGGAAGTCTATGGGAGGTGCGCAATCAATAGGTCATCAATAGTTGATCTGCTGTCCGGAATTCCCACCAATCAGCTCATGGTCGAGCCAGCTGTCAGTGCGGACAGTGTGGATGCAGATAGCGCTCTCAACCTTGCAGTTTTGGTACTACAGGCAGAGCTCCCATTGAATTCGGACCCCTGCTGATCAACTATTGATGACCTATCCCAATACTAAAAGTCCTGGACAATCCCCTTAAAGACAAGAATGTCAGTAGTATATTTGCCCTGTCATGGTTTCTACCTGTAGAGCAGCTCAATCTCAGAATTAATAGATGTTAACTAAATCCTATTGCATCCTCCATGCAAAAATACAGAGGTAGCAGGGCAGAGTTTGCTGATTTGCAGAACCCACCACCAACCCTTGCCAATTCTAATGCATTATCTTACTTTAAGTCCGACTTCTAATGATGCACAAAGATAAAGAGCTAGATCACAAATTCAGCTCTGCTACATAGACACACATGCAGGATTATGAAGGACAGAATTGGAGTATAAGTCTTGTAGATACCTGTATAAAGATCTTCAGGGTGGCAGTAGACACCAAAGTGGTACACACTAAAGAAGAAGGGTCCAGCTCTCCCTCTGGGGTCATGTTCTGGTACTTTACCCCCATGATAAAAGCCATGGGCATGGCAAATAATGTAGATGAGATCCATATGACAGAGAGGATCTTCTTAGTCCTCGACCTGGACATCATCATCTTAGCCTTCATTGGATGACAGATGGCCAGGTACCTCTCACAGCTCAAGCTGGCGATGTTCAAGACGGTGGCATAGGAGCAAATATCCCGCAGGAAATAGTAACACCTGCACACGGCATCCCCAAATACCCAGGGGTAATGGAACCAGATGAAGTTATAAAGCTCTATGGGAATACTGATGACCAGGATGAGGATGTCGGACAATGCCAGGCTCACCAGGTGGTAGTGCACTGTGCCCTGCAAGCTATGCCTGCTGCACTTCTTCAGCACCAGCTGTATGGTCAGCACATTTCCTACGGTGCCCACCAAGAAGATGAGGATGTAAAGAACAGTGATGAACACTTTAGAAGACAAGTTGGTGTCAACACCCAATGGGTGAGATGTGTCTATGGTGGCATTTGGCACTTCTGAGAACCAAGAATTGTTTAGTGCTGCCAATGCCACCTCTGCCATCCTTCAAGCAGTTCTTGATAGCGTGTGGATAGCACTAGAAGGATGCTTCTCCTCCAGCTGTGGACCGCACGTCACTCCATGTCCTTTGGGTCTTCCTACTTAGTCCAACTTCGTATCACTTTGTCATTCCGCTTCCCTTTATTTGCAAAGTCTACAAACCCAGGAATTTGCAGACTGTCTGTTCAGTAGTGATGCCAGTCTGCTGGATTGTTCCGAGACGTCTTCTAATTCTATCCCATTGGGCTGCTTTTTAGTAAATGTTGAATGGGTAATAATATCAGATGGGTCTGTGAGCTCCGGAGAGCAGCAGCAGAAAGCCAGCAGAGGTGTAGGAGGTATTTCATGGGCTGCATGCAGGGAGGGCTTTAGTTGCTGAGTGACTGCTTGTTGGCCAGGGACCTATCAGCTCTTATGTCCTCCTCTAAACTCCATACAGTACTGTATAGTTTCCAAGGATTTGATTCCTGAAGATGCAGATTAATATAAATTAGACAGTTCTGTGTTCCCCGATGTTCCAGCTGTGGTTCCAATCAATGCATAATCAACTTTAGAAATACACAATAACAGGAGATTACATTACCTACAGCACAAATTACTGCTCAGAGCTAACTGACCTGAAATCATAGCACTATTAGAAAATCAACCCATCTACGGAAATTGCTCGCTATTCCATTCATGCTTTGCAGAGGTAATAGGCTGGATTCATACTTGCATTCCTACGAGAGTTTTTTTTTCCTTTGCAGACTGTGGAAAAAAACAAATCTTACCCTTCCCTTCTAGAAAGAAAGACTAAATGTCATATTTAGACCAATAGGGATTTGACTGAGCCATCACAGAGTTGAGACTTCAAATCAAAGAAGATTGAACAATATAATAATGAAAATATCATAAAGTTCCTTCTTATATAAAAAAAGCAAAAAGCAAGATAAATAAAATGAGTAATCAAGCAAAGAAGGAGAGGGTAGACTGGTGAGATGCAGCTTGTTTGGATGGCATGGAAATGATTGACAGATGATGACAAAGTTCTTCTTACAGTAAAGATTAATCTTTATTGTACATATATATGGACACTCCACAGGAAGGCACATATACTTGGACGTTGCATACAACATCTGGTAAGAGGTCACAGTCCCATAGTTCACATTATACAAAGTCTCTTCTGCTGCTAGTTCCAAGGGGAGCCTCTCTGATACTGGGGCAATGACAAGGTTTACAGAATAAAAGAATTTTTTAGCAATAAGGTCCACCTGTTCTAGACTCATTCCAAATGAAATTTACAATTTCAGAATTCAACTTGTCTGTGATGTACACCTACTAGTCTCGTGTATATATATATATATATATATATATACCAGCCCCTCTGCAAGAGGAAATTGGTATCCCTTCACTAAGAGCTGGGTGTTATGCATGTTAGTCTGTAGTGTCTCTCTCACCTTCCCTGAGGACGGTCTGAACACCTGTCGTCCCCATCTGCATCTTATGCGGATTCCCTTCACCCTTCCCCTTTGACAGGTGTGGCCTCCTTACGTCTGATGTCTATTATTGTCAGCTGGGTTATGCCAGACATGGTTCCCTTTATGTCAGCACAGTGGCTGACTCTCTTTCCCCTTGGTGTAAGGACACTTGGACTAGCTTTGGTTTGATAACTGTATGTATGAGAGGTCTGAGTGGAGATCTGTTCTTTGGTGTGAACAGCAATGTGTTCTGTGTCTGTGCAGGTGGCCGGACATGTGGTGTTAACAGTCCTGTTCAGTGTGCATTGGTGTGAACAATGATTTGTTCTGTATGTCTCTGCAGGTGGATGCACATGTGGTGTGAACTGTCCTGTTCTGTGTTGCATGCCATTCCTGATGTGTTGGTGTGTAGGTGTGAACTATGTCCCGTCCTGGTGTGGATCATTTAGGTTCCACAACAGAGCACTCCCTACTGGGATGATCCTCCTGCGAGCAGGCAGATTTCCTAGGGGTAGTTGTCTCGTTAGAGTAGCGACCCGTGAGACAATGAGAACCCATGATGTGGGCTCGCGGGCCTAAGTATCTTGGCAAAAATATCAACTAATACCTTGTACTTTCTATAGTTATTCCATCTGGCTATGTGTGCAGGTATGTTTTGGGTTCGTGTTTTGAGTGTGGAAGGAAGGATGGAAGTAACAGTTGTGCTTATGTTCCTCCAATGCCAGGGATTCTGTGCAGTTGCTTTACCTCCTGCAGATGGTCAACCTTGGAGTTATAGCTTCTCCGCAGGCCGCGGACTACAATCTACCAACAACTGGTCCCCTTTTCCCCAATGGCTTCTGTAGCTCCTTTGTTAAGCCTGCTGCACTTACTGTCCCACCATCTGCTGCTGACTTAAACAAGCTCAAGCTCTCAGCTCCTCTGGTTTCCTTCTTCTCTGTGATGAAGCTCACATTTCTCTTTATAGGGAGCTAGTAAGTTTCAGGACCTTTTGGGAAAGAGGGAACTCCCTCTGCACTCTCTTCCCTGGTATACCTCCAAGTATCTGTCTCAGTAGGGGCAGGCGACACAGGAACCAGAAAAACGATGCGGACAACAGGGTTACAAATACATATATACTTTTACTATAACAAAGAACTGTAGAGAAACATTAGCTATGCAGGTACGGAAAAAGGACCAGTAGATGATATTATATGACTTTAATGCCATAGTTTCGGGTGCCAGCGGGGGAGAGCGGTGAGTTGCAGGAGTGAGCAAGGAGGAGCGGTGGGGAGAGAGTGAGAGAGAGATCTCCCCCCTGTTCCTCCCTGCTCTCTCCCGCCGCCCCCTGAATCTTTAGAGACGAGCGGGCAGGTGCTCGCATAAGGCACTACTTGCTCGAGTAGTTTGCCTTAGCGAGTACGCTCGCTCATCTCTAGTCCTCATCCATGGTGGTTATAGAGGTAACCTCTCTGGCTGTCTGCTTTGAGAATCTGCCACACAAACATCTGCAGCAGAGCTCTCTCATAGTAGAACTTTTTGACATAGGGTTAGCGCAGGCAGCACTATGTAGTCTGTTCAGTCCCTCAGTGGCCTTTCCACTCAGGCAGTTACACCAAATACTCAGCTGCACTCCGCATTTAGAGTTTGTCCCTCATTTGAACGGGAGTATGAATTTTCACAAATTCATTTGCATCCATGGGGGCCCCTCATGCTGCCTTATAGTTCATAACATGCAGCCTACCCCATACTCCCTCATTGTTCTGACTGTTCAAGCATTCAGTCTACAGCGGTGGAAAATAATAGCAATTATATTCAGTAAAACTCATTATTCTAGCAGCAGCGCTCTTGGCCCAGCTTCACACACAGCGTAAATGCTGCAGAATTTCCACAGTGCATTTTGCTACAGAAATACTGCAGCATTTACAGCACAAGCCATGTACTAAAATCTCCTGCACATGGAGTGGAACATTTCCGCAACAATTCGCCAGCATTTTTGACAAACACTGTGGATACTAATCCTACAGCATCCCTTTTTATGCTTCGGATATCCGTAGCGGATCCACAATAAAAACCGCAGCCAAGTCTACACCCTTTAAATGCAGATTTGGCCACTGTGGATTTCCAGTGTATATGCTGTGGATTTTCCACTGCCAAGAGCCTAGCAGCTGATATGCTCTGTATGAAGGTGTAGAGACTTTGTTGATCCATGCAACATTTTGATCACTTTCTATTCCATTTTTTGTCTAGATAGGCAAAATTAGCTATTTTTGACGAGTTTTTTTTTTCATGGCGAGCACCATTCAGGTTAAATAATGTACTAACTTTTTTCTCTGGGTCATTAGGAACTCAGCAATACCAGAGTTTGAATTTTTTTCCCTCTTTTTAAATAATACACTTTTTAAAAATGTTTTTATTTTAAGATTTTTTTATTGTTTTTTCTATACTTTTTAAACTTTTTATTTTTGTCCCACTAGGGGACTTAAATTTCATCAGATTTGATTATTATTATAATGCACTACGATACTTCAGTATAGCCGTGTATTATAAGGCCTATGAGGCTGAGCCTCATAGACCACGGTGGCTGGCAGACTCAGAGGCCATATTCAAGCCTCAAGGCGTCGTACCAACCCATCAGACCCCGTAATCACATTGCAGGAGACCGATAAGTGAGAGACCCCTTTGTCTGTCAGCAGGGTTTCCCTGTTTTCCATATTTGCCCTATGATAGGCTCTTTTCAGATAGCTGGATGGATAACCCATGTCTATAAATATTCTATGGAGCTTATGACATTCATGTTCAAAAGATTCATTATTAGAACAGTTTCTTCAAGCTCTTCAGTATTATCCAGTTGATATCCCCCTTCTAAGTGAGGGAGGGCCCGCTACCCCCGGATAGAAGGCCATTAGTGGCTGTAGATTTTCTAAAGATGGTAGTTTCTAGCGTGCCCTCAGGGCAGATAGTGATAGAGATTTTGAGAAAGTTGATAGTAGTATCATGTATTTCCGAAGTGAAACGCATGCCAATATCATGTTTACTGATAAGTTCCGAAAACAGGGTATTACGACCGTCCCATAAGATAAGTGTGTCATCTATGAAGAAGTCACAGAAAATGTGATTAGAGTATAAATCAAGAATATCCGAGAAAACAATAGTGGATTCCCACCACCCAAGAAATAGATTTGCATATGTTGGTGCACACGGCGTCCCCATGGATACACCACAATTCTGATGAAAGAATGTATCCTTAAACTAAAAATAATTGTGAGGGAGGATAAAATCAAAAAGGGAAAGAACAAAGTCATTGTTTGGGAAAAATTGAGTATCCAGGAAATGTGTGACAGCTGGTAAGCCCAAGAGGTGATCAATATTACTATATAATAATAATAATCTTTATTTATATAGCGCCAACATATTCTGCAGTGCTTACAAGACAGGGGGAACAGAAACAAAACCACAGTTACATCTAGTAATCAGTTGATGGAAACAGTAGGGGTGAAGGTCCTGCTCCAGCGAGCTTACATACTACAAATAGTGGGGTGATACAGAAGGTAAAGGGGCTGGAGATGTACACAGTATGGTGAGGTGGAGAGGGAGGGATGCTATACACATAAAGAATAGTCAAATTGGGCTGTATAGTGGCTGAATCGGTATGACTGCAGGGGACGATGATTGCGGCTAGCAGGAATTGCAGTCGGTAGGACAGGGAGCATGTTATCAGGTGCAGTAAAGAGGGATGGGTTTAGGGGATATGGTATATAAGCTTTCAACATCTATGCTTGCTAAGAGGACACCAGGCAAAATATGTAAATCATGGACTTTTGTAATGGTATCCTTAGTGTCACATAGGTAGGATGGAAAGGATTCCACAAGTGGCAAAAGTATATACTAATCACTATATTATTACCCTTGTCTGAGGGTTTGATGACAATGTTGTAGTCAGTCTGTAGCTGTTTAAGGACTTCCTTTCATTTGATATTAAATTAGAGTCTACATATTCTTATAAATGTGTCAATGCTCATATACTACGAGAGTATGGGGATTGATCTCGGCTTTAATTTAGTGGCAAATGGAGCTTCATCTTTAACTGCACCATATTCATTTTCCTATAAGAAATCCTCCAGAATACTCAAAGCTTCCATATCAGTAATAGGTGATCTCACTCAATCCCTTGATTTAGAGATCTGGTATTTATACCAAGCAAATTTTCTGGCAAATAAATGGACATTCTTTGTTCAATCGAAGTGAATGAATGATGTTGTTGGTGTGAATGACAAGCCCCTCTTACAAAGTAATATTTCATAACATCTGTTAAGCATATGATGTGCACATCTAACATATGTGTTGAGGCCGGCTTCACTTACGGTTCCATTGCACAGTCTCCTTAACCCCTTGAGTGGCACGCCCGGAAGTTTTCCGGGACGAGCTCCACTGCCGATAGTGCTATAGCCCGGAAGATTTCCGGGCTATGTATCACTATGGGAGCTGCAGAGCACAGTGCCACAAGCTGTGGCATTGTGCTCTGCCTGCACAGACCTACAGAGAACAAAGCAAGGGCTTTGAACAACAGAAGCAGAAGATATTGCCGATATGTCGGCAATCTCCTGCTTCTAAGGCTCCTGCTTTGTTTACAGGTTGCTATAGAGACCATCGGCTTGTCAGAAGCAAGCCGATGGTCTCTGTGGCAGGGAGACCTGGTGCTTGGCTGTCAGAGGACAGCCAGGTACCAGCTCTTACAGCAGAGATCAGAGAAAACCTCCGATCTCTGCTGTGTTAACCCTTTACATGCTGCAGTCTATGTGACTGCAGCATGTAAAGGGCTGTCACTGCAGCATGTAAAGGGCTGTCACCATCGGACCCCGGAATGTGATCAGGGGGTCCTGATGGGTCCCTGTGGAAGTCCCCTAAAGGGACAAAAAAAAAAAGGAAAGAAAAATAAAAGTAAAAAAAAAACAAAAGTAAAAAAATTATTTAAAAAAATTATAAAAACACTTGTCTCCCTTTACTTTGTAAAAAAATCAAAAATACAATCACACATGTGGTATCCATGCGTCGTAATGACCCAGAGAAGGAAGTTAATACATTATTTAACCCCTTAATGACATGGCCCCTTTTTTTCTTTTTTCCCCATTTTTTTTCCCTCCCCCCTGTTTAAAAAAATCACAACTTGTCCCGCAAAAAACAAGCCCTTATATGGCCATGTCAATGGAAAAATGAAAAAGTTATGACTCTTGAGACGCAACTGCAAAATTAGTTGAAATTCAATGATTAGACCATTTAAAAAAACCTGCCCTGGTGGGCACGACAGGGTGGTAGGAAACCCGCCACTCAAGGGGTTAATGGATTAGGCAGCCCTTTTTGGTCAGTCAGTTCCAACTTCTGCAGTACTGTGTCCCAGTGTACTGTATACCTCTGGACTGTTTCTACAGCTTCACACAGTTCAGCTCCTCCTATTCACGCTTGATCACCTGCTCTTCATGCGCCTCCTGTGTCCGGTTCTCAGTGCTTATCCAGCCAGTCTAGCAGTAGTCCTTCAGTCAGCCTTTCTTGCAGACTCTGGCACTCTGCAGCTCTCAGCCAGCACCTCTCACCATGGCCAGCACACTCTGTGCTCCTCCTGTGGCGCAGCAACAATTCCTCTCCTATACCTGAAGTCTCAGCCAATCAGAACAGTTCTTGAGAGATGTTCGATTCTATAGTGTCAAAATTGGTGCAGATTTCGGTGCACACAGTACCCTGGTGCAACTCTTGACATGCCCTGCAGTCCAGTACCACGGCAATAATATAACCCCTTCAGTGCAACCTCCTACAGAGATGCTCACTGGTAGACAATGCATACGGAAGCACTTTCTGACTGCATTGTTGAAGGGGCACTCGTTAGACACTATCTATGGGCCATTGTCATTGCTTAGGTAATACTCTGTTTTGAGACACTACAGATAACAGTTGCGGATGTGGGTGGGGATGTACTGCCAGAGAGTGATGATTTGTGCAGAGTATAGGTATTTGCCAACAATGTCCATGCCATATACTTTGTAATTGGAAAATGCCTGCATGATAGTATAAGCCGGGTGCACAGAGAGAAGCAAAAGCAATGAAACATCAACTTCGAGCCATTGAATTTTAGTGTCATTTCTTTATCTCTTTAGATCGGTTTGGTAATGTTTTTCCCAGTGTGTCTCATCTGAAAATACTCTGCTGACTACTTGTGTGTAACTGCTATCCAGTCAATGTATGGTGGTATTATTTAACTACTTTTGATGGTATTATTTGGTCACTGTATGGCGGTATTTTTCAGTTGTGTTATGGTACTGGGGCCGGGGTCTGTTACCTGCTATATTTTACTATGGAGGTCTAAATAAATCTGCTGGATTTTAGCTGCCTGTGCTGGACTTCCTTTTCTTCATACATTGTGACATTTAGTCTTAATATGATGATATTATTCTGTTACCATATGGTAGTTTATTCACTCATTGTATAGAGGTATCATTCAAGTGCTGCATGGTACTATAGGGTGGTCCAAAGGTATGAAGACACCTGACTAAATAGAAAACGGTGATTGAGAATGCCATCCTGTGTGTGGCATGTTGCTAAAGGGAAGGAGCAAATCTGAGAGGGTTGGTGCCAAACACAGTGGCCATATTGAAAGCCGCCATCTTGAAACCAAGTCGATATTTTCAAATGGGAAGGGGTGCATGTGATACCATGTTTCTCTGAAAATAAGCCCTACTCTGATAATAAGCCATACCCTGATTTTCAGGGGGGCTTAAAATATAATCCCTCCCCCAAAAATAAGCCCTAGCTAAACTATATGAAGACAAAAACAGCAATACTCACCTAGCCGGCGGCATCTGAGTCCCTCGCACTGGTCTCCCAACGCTGCAGCAGGCTGCCATGTCTTCAGCATTGATACAGCACTCTCTTTCTGGTGATGGGGTTTTGAATACCTCGCCTCCAGCAAGCAATTAAGTGACTGTATTTTTTTTTTTTAATTACTATATAGTGGTATTTTTTCACTGAAGGGTGGGTGGTATACCATGGTCTATTTTCTTCTGTGCCGGAACCACTTTACTATATCAATATACTTGTGTTGAGCTCTTTAACCACTCTGGCAAAAACAATAGTTTTCAATTTCTGCTGCCCTCACCGATTGTCTGTCCTACTCTGAAGGTCTCTGATGTATATTGCAGCCACGGTCATGCAATGCAGCCTGTTGTCTGATACTTATCAGGCCCCATCTTGATGCTAAGATTTCTCCCTGCTCCCTTTCTCAATGCTCTGCTAACACTCCCACGATGCATCAGCATAGTATCACACGGCCAGTTAGAGCCAGTACCATCTCTGCCTGCTTGGAGGACACTATACAAACAAGGATCCAAAGTTCAACACCTGGTTTGCAGTGTTGTTCAATGAGAACTCTGACTTCACAACCTCAATATATAATAAATAACAAACACTATATCAATTTTTTTGTTCGCTACTTTATATCAAATTTTAGAAATGTACATACATAATCTTCACCACAAAGTGCATCCAGTCCACAAACGTATAGAACAGCAAGCTGAGGTATCAGCATGTCAGGAGAGCCAATGTGGAGGAAAGTCAGTAGCAGTGATGTTTCAGGGGACCTACTCCTGCCTCAGGCATCACTTTCTGTATGCTCTGCCAACACTCCCATGATGCATCAGCACAGCATCATATGACCAACTAGAGCCAGTACCATGTCTACCTGTTAGGAAGAGTCTGCCACTACCTTTTTTAGTCTATAAAAAACCTAAATAAACCACAGACCATAATTATACATTCAGGAGGATGAACTGTCATCTCCTTCATTATAACTGTGTGACAGAAGCCTCTAATCATCATCGATAACTATGATTGGAGTTTATGTCCCGTATGAAGAACTTGTATGGTACAGTCCATATAATATCATCACATAGGAATTATGCTGACTGGAAAACTGACTTCTTGAGAGAACAGAAAGCCAAGTAATTCCCAGGTGGTCAAAATAAGATCACATGACCCACCTAAGGAGAAGAACTCCAGGAAGTCCTGGAAAGAAAGGATTACTTAAACAAGGCAATACTAGCTGACTTATATGTACTAGTTACTTATATGTACTAGTTAACAGAGCTCTGCTGATGGGCCAAACTTGAGTTACTTAGAAACTTTCATTTGTATTACAACTTTCTGTACTGATTCACATCTATTTTTATCTCCCTGAGAACCCCTTTAATTGTATCCGAAGCTGAAAAAGTGCTATTCGCTGCAGTTCTGCACTCCATTATCAAGCATTAAGGAATAATAAGATGTCGGAATATATTTTTAGTAAAAGTGGCCACAGTTGAAGAGATTTGAGTTGACAAATTGAATCACAGAGTTAATGTACTAATTTACACCTGTGAAGTGCTCACAAATAACGAATGGTGGAAAATATGAATGCATTGTGAAAAAACGAAACATTGTAATTAACACCTACGTCGACGCCGCACTAAGACCTACATTAAAGGAAATAAAGAAATGCACAAAAACGCTAACCCTGCACACTCTGTACTACGTATTAATACCTATACATAAAAGTAGAGCTATGAAGGAAGGATTTATTCTACATGAATAAAAGCAAAAGAGTTAGCACAGTGATTTCCAACCAGAGTGCTGTGAGAAAATGCCAGGGGTGCCGTAACACGCTAGGAAGGACAAAATATTATATCCGCATCTGGCAAATGCAATGCATGCTGGATACATCTGCTAAAAGTACCACCTCTGATGTTGATCACCAAGGATGAGGGGCATGGCCAGTGATTTTTCACTGTCAGTTCTGTTGTCTTCTTTATGTCATGATCAGCGTAGATATGATCAGCTCTCTAGATATGATTATGGTGGAAGGTGAAACTCTGGATGTGATTGCTGGGGGGAGGTAAAGCTCTAGATGTGATTACTGGGGAGGTGAAGCTCTAAGTGTTATTACTAAGGGGAAGGTAAAGCTCTGGATCTGAATACCGGGGAAATGGTGAAGCTCTGAATGCAATTACTGTGGAGGGGGGGGGAAGCTCTGGGTGTGGTTACTAAAGGGGGAGGGGGAAGCTCTGGATGTGATTACTGGAGGAAATGGTGAAGCTCTGGATGTGATTACTGAGGAGGAGGTGAAGCTCTAAATGTGATTACTGGGGGGAGGTGAAGGTCTAGATGTGATTACTGGGGGGAGGTGAAGCTCTAGATGTGCTTACTGGGGCGAGGTGAAGCTCTAGATGTGATTACTGGGGGGAGGTGAAGCTCTAAATGTTATTACTAAGGGGAAGGTGAAGCTCTGGAACTGAATACTGGGGAAATGGTGAAGCTCTGAATGTGATAACTGAGGAGGAGGGGAAGCTCTGATTGCAATTACTGTGGAGGAGGGGAAGCGCTGCGGAATATGTTGGCGCTATATAAATAAAGATGATTATGATTATTATTATTATTAGCTCTGGATCTGATTCCTGGAGGAAATGGTGAGGCTCTGGATGTGATTACTGAGGAGGAGGTGAAGCTCTGAATGTGATTACTGGGGGGAGGTGAAGCTTTAGATGTGATTACTGGGGGAGGTGAAGCTCTAGATATGATTACTGGGGGGAGGGGAAGCTATAGATGTGATTACTGGGGGGAGGCGAAGCTCTAAATGTTATTAGTAAGGGGAAAGTGAAGCTCTGGATCTGAATACTGGGGAAATGGTGAAGCTCTGGATGTGATTACTGAGGAGCAGGAGAAGCTCTGGATGTGATTACTAAGAAGAAGGGGAAGCTCTGGATGGGATTACTGAAGAGAAGGCGAAGTTCTGAATGCAATTACTGTGGAGGAGGGGAATCTCAGGATGGGATTACTAAAGGGGAGGGGAAGCTCTGGATCTGATTACTGGAGGAAATGGTGAAGCTCTGGATGTGATTACTCAGGGGGAGGTGAAGCTCTGAATGCAATTACTGTGGAGGAGGGGAAGCTCTGGATGGGATTTCTGTGAGGGAGGTGAAGCTCTGTGATTACTAAGGGAGGGGAAGCTCTGGATCTGATTACTGGGGGAAATGGTGAAGCTCTGGATGTGATTACTGAGGAGGTGAAGCTCTGGTTTTAATTACTGTGGAGCAGGAGAAGCTCTGGATGTGATTATTAAGAAGGAGATGAAGCTCTGGATCTGATTACTGGGGGAAATGGTGAAGCACTGAATGGGATTACTGAAGAGGAGGTGAAGTTCTCAATGCAATTACTATGGAGGAGGGGAAGCTCTGGATGGTATTACTATGGAGGAGGTGAAGCTCTGGATATGATTACTGGTTAGAAGGTGAAGCTCTAGATGTGATTACTGGGGATGAGGTGCAGCTCCGGATGTGATTGCACTTGCTGGTGAAGGGGCCTGAATTAATATACGGGTCTAGTGTGCAGAGTTGACATCTGGGGTCTGAAAATTTTGCGGTCTGTTTTCTGGAGTCTTAGGGTACTTTTATGTGGGACGACTGTTGGGCACTTAAGCACCCAAGAGCCATCCCAATGATTATTACTCCTGTGCTTTCCACACAAGATGAATAATTGCTCACTGAATAGAGGTCGATTGTTTGGATATTCCTTTGGCCTCCCACTTCCATTCAGAGAAAACAGGTGGTTTTTCATACAAAATCCAAGAGGTAATTAACCCTGCCATTTTCAGGTTTGAGATCCTTAGTTCCTTTAAGATTACTAATGTCCTTTACAAATCTTTAATTAAGATGTATGTTAATCGTGTGAATGGGGTATCTCCCCCTCCTTCAGTTATTGTGGATGGGAGTCTTCAGTTTGAGGTCAGCTGAATAATAGATTCACGCTGTGTTAGGAATTCATTGCAATTTTTGGTACATTGGTGAGGGTACAGTTCCAGCCGCGGATGTCAATGCTAACATTTGCGGTGTTTTCACAGGCTGAACTCTACTAAGCTGCATCCTAAGGGTCCAGAGGACCCTCATCAGAGGGAAGGTACTCGATGGTCACAACAGGGCCGTACTTTACCAGTGGAAACGGACTGGTGGTACTAGGCCTGAGTCGTGTTGTGACACTTTTGAGGTTGTACGTTTGTTATCCCCTTGGGTTCCCTTCCATAGTTGATAAAGAGTCATTTGAATGGTATGTTGAAATTCCCTCAGGTATTTTGTGTTTGCCTGGACTGTCCAAACTCATTGAGAGGGGGGTTTAAATATTTCAAACCCTGCTCTTACTAGTTGCTGATTATTTGTTTCTTGAGGTGAAGTTGGTCTAGTTCATATTTCGCTTGGAGATGTTATCCTGATTTAGTTAAGTAGCTGGTATATTATTTGTATATTTGAGTCATCGCCCCTGCTGGCTATAGTTATTAGCACCTGTTTTTAGATATTCCCTGTTTCCACCTAGGGTAAGTACAGATGGCTTCTAGGTTCCAGTGTGGCGCCGTTCCTATCAGGGCGATTGCCCCACTTTAGGCAAGGGTTTTTACCTCTTCTGGCTGTGAGGGCTAGATTCCCCCCTTCCCTTTTTGTGTTTGATGGTGGTACAGTTTTATGTGGGACTTTCTGGAATTTATTTGTCTTGTATGAACACTGTCTAATGTCCGTGCTTTCTTGGTATGGTGCATTAATGCTCAGCCCGGACGTAACACTGCCACTGTCAGAAGCAGCTAATAGTCACTGTCCTAGGCCCTGTCCCCTCCAGTTGAGGGGAGGCGAGTAAGAAATACCAGTCTGAGAAGTGTTTTGTTACGCTCTGTATGCATGTCTCTCCGATGGCCCAGGGAGGGAGTGGAAGGTACAGGTGCATGCGGGCATCATTTTGGAAAGTGCTGGGTGGCGCCTTTTTGGTGTAGCCTTAGCGAGCCTGAAGAGAAGAGGCGTCTATTCCTTCCCCAAATGTAAAAGAGTAGTTCCGGCACCATAGAGTGCATTATAAAAAGGAAGGTGATGCTTCACAGCTCCAGATTATAGAAAGAAGATGCAGCAGTGGAAGTGGTAGAAAAAAGTCAGAGGTAGAAGAATAATGATGGCTGCTGTGGCCCAAGTAGCAGCGCAGTAGCTGGAGCTGCTGGAAGTAAAGACCAAAGCACCCTGAAATCCTGAGGGCCAAAGATGGAGAAGTGACTGGACCCCCGCAGCACTTAGGAGGGGAGGTAGCCTCCCTATCCGCAGTGCCTGACACTGCAGCAGCACTGCCAAAGCTTAGAGAGAAGTGAAAGTGAGCAACAGGCTATGTTCCGAAAAGGCGTGCGTGTATGAGTACTGTGAAATCTTTGGCCAGCGTGGGGAATAAGGACTGACAATATTGTGCTGATATGATAGTAGTGTAAAGAGTTAATTTTAGCGCTAGGAGTCTCTTTAAGAGCATTTATTATGCTAATGTTCTGTAAAGTTATTTTTAAAAAATGTGCTGCCTCTACCTTTGTCTTCCATCACCACGTCATCCTGAACCTGTACCTGATCTGGTGCAGGGAATGTCCTGTTGGGGCCCTTTATGCTAGAGAAACAGGACAAAAACTGAAAGCCAGGATGAAATCGCATCACCACACGATTAAAGAGAGAAAGACAGAATTACCTGTGGCAAAGCATTTTTCTAGTCACGGACACAACATACAAGATATGAAAGTTATTATGCTTAAAGGCAACTTAAAATCCCAATGTCACAGAAGAATTTGGGAGTATAAGTTTAAAGCCATCTTTGATACTATCAGAAACAGTATGAATCTCAGAGGTGTTTTTTTTTCACCAGTGGAGATTGTGAGATATGAGAAACCCACAGTGGAGGTGACAGGTTGGCCTGGTGTTAACTCCCTAACAGTAATGTTGAGACTATAAAGTTTCACATTCCTTGTCACTGGACTAATTATTTACTGTTTTGCTCATCCCTCCCTGATACCTATCCAAGTCCTGTTAATCACCTTGTCTGTGCCCTCCCATGTGATCATGTGTATCTCCCCGCTCGTCTCTAAAGATTCGGGGGCCGCTGCGGGTGACAGGTGAGTTGTGCCGGTGAGCGGGGGGGGAGAGAGGGAGAGAGAGATCTCCCCTCCGTTCCTCCCCACTCTCCCCTGCCGCTCCCCACCTCCCGCTGGCGCCCAAATCTTTAGAGACGAGTGGGGAGATACTCGGCTAAGGTACTACTCGCTCAAGTAAAGTGCCTTAGCGAGTATACTCGCTCATCACTAAAAAGGACCCTTTGCCTATATTGCTTATAAATCTGTTCTATCCATGTTGTACAGCTACGACAACAGAATCTGAATGTGGCCCCCGCAGTTATTAAATACCGCAATATACCACAATGAAAGAATTTGTCTTCTTCTCATCCTCCCACTTCTCCTTATCCTTCCTAAATAAAAATCAGAGCAAATGAGAAAACTGCCCTTTTGCAAAAGAAGGTTATAAAAATTACCTAATGAGATGTTGTGGGTAGAACCACAACACTAGGTCTTACAAGTATCCTTTGTGGAAATACTTGTTAGGCGTAACAGTTCTACCCACAGCATAGACTGTGACCTTTTCTGCTCAATTAACGATAAAATAAACCTTAGCCATAAATTGGGGTTGGCTTCATTCTAATTATATGTAGTCACATAAGAAAATCCAAAGATTGTGCTAGCTAAAAGCGTTGCGCCTGGCAGAGGCAAACATTCTTAAAAGTCATTAAAACTTTTTTCCCCATAGGTAGAAACCTCCATAGGAAGCAACTGAGCCTCTGACTAGTCTGGTGAAATGGAATAGCAGATCAGTAAGTGTTAAAGGGGTTGGCCAGTTGTATGACAACTTCCTTTTAATTAGACTTTCAGTATTAAAATAACAAATAGAGCGTACTTACCTCTTCTCCACCGCCGGGATCCAGCGTTACACTGCCGCTGTGGTCCCCGTGTTTGTTTTGACAGCGCCCATCAGAGGAAATCAGGTAACCTCTGAGTGGCTGAAGCATCACCTCCCATTCACCTGGCATCGGTGCTCACAACTTGAGTGCCATGATGCCAAGAGTTTGTGAACATGAGGTTAGAGACTATGATTGGCTGCAACAGTCACCTGGCTTCCTGTGACAGCCGCTGTCAAAACAAATGCCGGGACCACAGCAGGGCTGCAGCACTGGAACCCAGCAGTGGAGAAGAGGTAAGTAAGCTCTATTTGTTATTTTAATACTAAAAGTCCTATTAAAGTGACGTTATCATGTAACCGGCCAACCCATTTAATGTTTGTAGAGTTGTATTAAAATTTGGATGTGAATTTAAGTGTAATTTCCCATATTCAGACTTCCATTAATTAGCCAGATTGAAGAATGACTGTAAACAGTATCGTTCGTTCTGGAGTTCCAGTTTTATCCAACCATGCATTATAGGGATAGCCCATTGGAATTTTAGTGATCACCATGATGTAATGCTTTATTTCCCCTATGGGGGTGCTGCAGGGGAGAGACACACGGTCACTTTTTTTCAACGGATTATAGCTGATATGTGAGGTATGTACCAAGTGTTTAGCTTATTTTCAGGGAACAGTTCTAACAAAAGCGCTTGTGAAAAATGGACAGACAACCAGGAATTTTCGTAACCACAGTGAACTGTGAAATTTTAACCATTGTCTTCCACAAATCTGTCAGCCACATTAATATAAGAGTTAGCACCATATTTTTCTATAGACATCAATAATGGCTCTTTCCTATAGTCGAGTGTAGGCTTTCTTTATGTGCCTCAGTAAGGGTACCAAAGTGACAACAGGTAATACGTCGACTTTGTTGCTGTCATAGTCTGTTGGCTGCCCCAGGGTCGTGGCATGGTGGTCTCGATGCGTATATAGACTGTCTGCATTATTTCAGTCTGTCTCACAGGTTGATCTTTATGTTTTTGCGGTTTGTTATTTCTTTAGGTGTTACTTGGGTTGTTGTTTGTATTCCCTCAGTGTTTCCCCTGTCACCAATTTCGTTCTCCTGTTTCGTATGTGAATTTTGTTCTGGTGTTTGTGGAACTCTGTCTGTCCAACTGCATTGCCTTGGTCATTATATAAGGTTGCTTCTGGGTCTGGTTGTGGCTGATTATTTTCTCAGTCTCTGTGGAGAGAGGACATGTTCATGGTGGTAAGACTTCTGCTGTAAAGCTAAGAAGTGCTTTTGTTTATTCATTAGTGTTTTCCTTCTTTTAGTTGTTAGAGTTAGTGGCTGAGGCATGGCATGTAGGGCTGCCTTTTAGGCAGGGTGGTTCTTGTCCTAGTATTCAGGGTGAGGTTGTTTTTCCTCAATCTTTTTAGATTATATGATATTTTAGTCCGTTCCGCAGTCTGCTCCTTGTGTGAACACAACTGTATGTTCGCCCTGGGTGTGGTATGTCTTACGATCAGTGACAGTTGCCTAGTGATCTTATTACATGGAGGAGAAGGTCCTAGCTGGTGCCACTTATTGGACAGCGAGCCTATAAGCCAATATCCTTGTGGAACGAACCAGTTACTTATAGTCTAGGCAACACTCCCTGAGAAAAATTGATGTTCAAATTAACTTACTCTTTTCCAATTCGAGGCACCAGAGGCAGTTCATTTCATCCTGGATGAGAGCTAATTTCCATACCCTTTTTCCCAGGAAGCATTGCTTAGACTGTTAGACTCTCTACATCAATTAGCACTCTCCACAAGGTGAAACAATACTTCCTCCAAACCTTGGTCCCAGCTGATATTACTTGATGAAAACGTCAAGTTCAGGGATGTATGGGTTTGGAAGAGACTTACATGGCGCTCAGAGATAATTACAGCTCCTACTTGCTGCTTCCGACAGGTAGGGACATGCTTTATATAAACACTCTCTGTTGCTAAGTTACAGTATAGCTTCATAATAGAAAACCATCAGATTCATAAGTCCTCTGACACTGTAAGCTTCATAATTCATCTGGCTTTAAAGTTCATTCATAACATGGATCTAGCCTTGTCTCTTTTACATTACAGTGAAACAGAACGCAGAGTAACATTTTTACATTTTGATAGATTTTTTTATTATTAGATTATGCATATTTAAATACCTATATTGCATTAGAAGAGTTTCACTATTAAAGCCTTAACCCCGTAAGTTTACATTCTGGTAGGGTGGTAGTTAACACAACAGGACGTAAACTTGCATCCTGTGGATGGCGTGGGCTTACTTCTGTGACTGTCAGACGGCCTCCGGCTGCAACCGTGGGTATCATTGAGTACACGATCCCTGCGCTTAACCCCTTACATGCTGCGATCAATGTACATCGTGATATTTAAAGGGTTCAGAGAGGGAGTGCACTCCCTCTGCGACACCATCTGCCCACTGCAATGTAATTGTAGATGGACGATGGGCTGCCATGGCAACCTGATGCTAAATACAGGTGTATGGACCTGTTATGCCCTGTGATCGCTATTGTGAGCGATAATACATTGCCGTACAGAAGTGTATTATGAAAGCGATCACAACTTTTATGGTGCAAGACTTGAGATGAGTGAACACGCTTGTTTAAGGCTGATGCTCGATCAAGTATCGGTCTTGTCGAGTAACTGGTTACTCGACCGAGCACCATTCGGGAGGGGGGGGGCGGGGGGAGAGTGAGAGAGATCTCTCTCCTCTCTCTCCCCCCTGTTACCGGCCGCCCCCCTGCATGGTGCTCGGTCTAGTAATCAGTTACTCGACAAGACCGGTATTTGATCGAGCATCAGCCTTAAACGAGCGTGCTCGCTCATCTCTATTCAAGACCCCTACAGGGACATAAATTAAACAAAACAATAGTGTGAAAAAAACAGTGCTCGAAGAACCAATCACAGCCATCGCATTGGTTCATCGAGCGCTGCATTGATTGGCTTAGCTGCGGTGCTTGGGAACCAATCACAGCCATCAGTTGCTGAAGGCGGGGTTTACGAACTGAGTTACCAGCGAGCGATCTTCTGTCGGCGGCTAAGGACGGATGCAAGAGTGCCGGAGCTCCACACACCAGTAGGAGGGACCCGGGCGGCACCTGCTAGGTAATGTACTGCTCTTTCTTTTTTAGTATAGTGTAGCTAGGGCTTATTTTTGGGTCGGGCTTATATTTCAGGCCCCCTTAAACCCCCCCCCCCCAAAAAAATATCAGGGTAGGACTTACTTTAGGGGGAACACGGTATCAGACCCCAGAAAGAAGACATTTATCTTCTATCATGTGAATAGGGAATACATGCCTACAGTGGGGCCCCTTTTCTTAAAGTAGATACATAAATATAGACTGTGCCCAACTCATTGGTCTATATCCACTCATCAACTTTGATCACTTATTCCTAGCCACAGTAAACCTCAATATTATTATGTGTCATGAAGAGGTTGTCCGGGACTAGGTCAAAGGAGATGCATTTTTTCCAGGAATAGTGCTACACCTGTCCACAGGCTGTATTTGGTTAAATGTGAATTATGTGCAATGCTAGATACTGGCTATGGATATCAAAGGCATTGTTTCAGTAAAAAAGCAAACCTTTTTATTTCTTTTTTCTATCCTGAACAAACTCTTTAAAATGCACATGAAGAAGAACACTGCTACTGACCATTATATGAAATCACTTTTCACCAGTTGCCCTATCTGCAGGCTGTAGCTGTAATTTTCAGTCTCCTCTGAGTTGGTGGGTGGAGACTAGCTGCTGTGATGTGTTCTATACACTGCACTTGAAAAAAAACTGCAGATTTTGTTCCCTCTCTATAGCACACACAAAGACATAACAGCATTATGGAGAACAGTGTAGTGTCTACTAAGCAGTATACATGTGTTCCAATAGCTGCTGAACATTAAATCCCTTACTACTAGCTGCAGCAACATTTCTGTGTGAATCTCTCTCCCTGTTCCTCAACTCTTCCCTCTGCTCTCCACCCCTTCCTTTTATCCATCTTGTTAAGTATGTTACTAGAAACAGACTTTTACTTGACAACTAGCAATGATCAGAAGATTTAAAAGGAAGAGAGACCCCTGGTGGCCAGCATGTTAAAGGGATTTTTCAGCACAAAAATATCATATTAAGTAATTAAAGGCATTCCCACTTTTGATAGTTATCACATTGGCTATCATATTAACACAAGTTATCTCAAACTTCAGTGACCATTTAATTTTATTCCAACTCAATTCATAATTTTGCTGCTTGTCTACTTCCTGTTTTATGTTGACCTTTCTCAAGCTTAGTTGTTCTTTTCAATATGATGTGAGCTTCACTTCTGCTTCAAATGGAAGATTAGGCTTGATTTAGGTCAAGGATTTGCTTATTTGTTTTCCTTGTTGTCCACAATATTCTCCAAAGAGCTTACCTACGCTTCAACTCTAAGGAACCAGTGCTTTACTTTTATTAACCAAGCAAGAACATAAGCTTCTCTCCATTTTTAGAGAATTTCTATTACTGGTAAAATTATTAGAGCGACCCTCCGGTATTAGAACAAAATTCTGTCCCCGGACATGAGGGGATGGGGACATATTACCTGCAGTTGTTTCTGCTCCCCCTCTGATCTGCTGGCTCCGAGACCTGTTTTCAGTTGTCCATGATGGACAAAGCAATTTTCTAACTACCTAAGGCAGACGGTGCACTGTTCTCTGGTTGGCCACTGCAGATCACGTGAGCAGCTCTGGCCAATCATAGAGCAGGTATAGTGCATTTGTACTCTTTTTTTTGTAAATCAAATTTTATTGGTGTTTTTCATATAATAATAAGGCAACAGTTACAAGGTACAGAATACACTAATCGATGACAATCATGTGGAGTCCAACAGGTGTGTGGGAAAGCATATTAGATCGACATACTGCGGCTATGGGAAGTAAAGAGCAGATTAAAGATGGGTTATACAGCATCTCTATCCCGAACAGAAACACTC
Source organism: Eleutherodactylus coqui (assembly GCF_035609145.1). Classification (NCBI taxonomy): domain Eukaryota; kingdom Metazoa; phylum Chordata; class Amphibia; order Anura; family Eleutherodactylidae; genus Eleutherodactylus; species Eleutherodactylus coqui. The sequence continues at coordinate 73,038,371 of NC_089837.1, read as the reverse complement.
GTCGTTGGACCTGGTAAGGATAGATTATTAGCACAGAGAAGATATATCATCTACGTTTAGAAGATAGAGCGTACTATCCAACCCCGCGCGCATCAGCGTGGGGGAGTCCTCTGCACCCTTAAGCCAGACAACTGTGTGGGGGGGGGGGGGGAGGGTATGGAGTGGGGGAGGGTGGGGCAGAGGAGGTGGGTAGGGAGGGGGGGGAAGTACCCGGAACCATAGTCACCATTCATTCGTTCCATATTGGTGAGTCTCTCACTGTCCACCACATGGACCAGACCTGGCTGAATTTGTCATGTGAATTTTTGGACCAGCTGTATAATTCCTCTATATTGTAGAGGTTGTCCACTCTCTCCCTCCACTGTCCCATGGTGGGAGCCGTTTGTTGTTTCCAGAGGGATGGTATAAGGGATTTGGCTGTGTCCAGGATCAAGGCTATCATCTTGTTTCTCTGTGGGTGGAAGAATTTAGAGGGCTTCCAGAGGAGTACCAGTTCCGGTGCTACTTTTAAGTTTGGTGAGATTAGATGTATTATCTTTTCTACTCCCTTCCAGAAGGGTGCCAGTATCGGGCACGACCACCAGAGGTGAAGGTAGGAGCCTAGGTGGTTTCCGCATCTCCAGCAGGAACCATCCGCGGTAAGGTTGTGATCAAGTAGCCACTGTGGGGTCCGGTACCAACGGGATAACAATTTGTAATGTGTTTCTTGTGCGAGAACACAGGGGGATAGGCCAAAAGAAGTCTTTAGAATCGTTTTTACCTCGCTTGAGGTTAGCGTAATTCCTAGGTCTCTCTCCCAAGAGCTCAGGAAGGCAGGTTTATAAGGGAGGCTAGGGGTGACAAAGTTCTTTTTTAAGTAGGAGATTTTCCTAAAAGGGGACTTATTATTCTGTAGTGCTTTCTCAAATGGGGTTAAAGGTCTAGTGGATTTATATCTTGTGAGGAAGGCCTTTAATGTCCCCTCCAGTTGTGCTTGTTGTAGGAAAGACAGCCTACCCTCGCTGAGGAGCTTCCGCAGTATTGTGGGCGGGGACAGGTGTGCTACCGGATATAAATCCGACAGTTGCATGGGCGAGAACTTTTTCCACACCGCGGATGAGCTTGGGTCTGGAGGTAGTTCGAGTGTTTTGGCGATAATGCACACCGGAAGCATGGGAGAAGGGGATGGGGCTAGAACTTTATTTAGTTCATCCCAAACTGCGCAGGGGCCCCTAAGTAAAGGGTTGAAACCTTTGGCTTTGTATCTGCTTTTAGAAGGGAGCCAGAGGTCCTCCAACAGTTGATCTCTATTGTAGCTTTCCACTAATGTGGTCAGCAGGCTGTCTCCGTTGGGTTGGGTTAGATCAACCCAATAACGAAGTTGGGCAGCGCGGTAGAAGTCCAGCAGATTTGGGAGGTCAGACAGTAGGCCAGTCTCGGCCTCCTCCGCCAACAGATGAAACCGGTGAACGCGGTGCGTAGTGTTTTGAAGAAGCTGTTCGGCAAATGAATCGGAAGCATTCTAATTTTATACAGAATAGTGGGAAGTATGTATGATTTAATAATGTTTTTCCTGCCGAACCATGACACAAATGGAATATCATAGTTCTTCAGGAGGCATTTGACCTGGTCTAACAGCGGAGTGAAATTTACACCATAAAGGTCTTCAGCTTGCCGGGATAGTTTGATGCCCAAGTAGTCAATTGAGGAGTTCGACCATATAAAGGATGAGTTGGCTCTCAATGCGTCAGCCTGGGCCCTTGGTATAGAGACATTCAAAATAGTCGATTTTGTGTAATTAATTTTGAAGTTGGAAGCAAGGCCGAATCCTTCGAGCACTTCCGTTAGCCTGGGTAGGCTCTTTTGGGGGTCAGTTATTAAGAAAACTATATCATTAGCAAACGCTGCTACTGAGAGCACATGTTTACTGAAATGGAGACCTCTGATTCCAGGGTCTTGTCTAACCTTAAGGAGTAGTTGCTCCAAGGCCAGGACAAACAGAGAGGGGGAGAGGGGGCACCCCTGCCGAGTACCATTTTTTATGTCGAAGGGAGGGGAGAGAGTGTCGTTGATTTTAAGTCTTGCGTGAGGGCATGAGTAAAGAGAGAGGATAGCCCGTATGAACTCCAAAGGGAAACCAAAGGAGCGCAGGACCTCTTCCATATAGCGCCAGTCTACCCTATCAAACGCCTTTTCTGCATCTGTGCTTACTAAGGCTAAGGGTATTCTGTGGCGTTGTGCGTAGCGTGCTGCGTGTAACAGTCTGATGCAGTTATCTCTCCCCTCCCTTCCACCGATGAAGCCCGCCTGCTCTCTGTCTATTAAAGTTGTCATGAAGGGCTCCATCCTTTTTGCAAGGAGCTTAGCCCACAGTTTCATATCCTGATTTATAAGAGAAATTGGGCGGTAGCTACCACACAACTCTGGATCCTTACCATCCTTATAGATCAGAGTAATGTGCGCCTCTTGGGACTGTCTCGGCAGGAAGCCCCCCCCCATCAAGTTGTTGAGTAACTCTGTTAATTTAGGTTTTAAAATGGGGAGAAAGGATTTTTAGTACTGAATAGGTAGGCCATCAGGGCCTGGGCTTTTGTTGGGCGGACACGACGCAATTAGCTCCTCCACTTCTGACTCAGTAACCCGAGCCACAAGGGTAGATGCATCTATATGGTTGATTCTAGGGATGTCAAGCTGGCTAAGAAAGTTGTTTCTCAAGACTGATGGGTCATGAGGTGGGTTGGGCATAGAGGAATCTCTCAGGTTATAGAGTCCGGAGTAGTACCGCTGGAACTCCTTTGCTATCTCGGGAGTCGAGGTGCAAGTTCCGTTGGCAGAGGTTTTTATAGCGCCAATATGGTTTTTTGTCCGTGCTTTTTTAATTAATGAGGTCATTAACTTACTACCTCTGTTGCTCTGGGCGTAGACCAGATGCTTTAGATGTAGTTGCTTTTTGTTAAATTTGGATTCCAACAAACGCTTCAGGTCTGTCCTCAGGGAGATGAGGCTATCTAGATTCTGTTTTAACTGGGAAAGCTTCGCAGCTAGCTCCATCTTTGCTATCTGCGAAAGCTTCTCGTCGATTTCTTTTTGTGAGCGCTTTTTGACGCGCGAACCTAAGGCTATTAGAAGGCCTCGGATGAAAGCCTTATGTGCTTCCCATACAATTGGGATTTTAGAATCGCCATAGGAGTTAATATCGAAGTATTCCTCTAATGCTTTAGAAAGTTGTTCTCTCTCTTCATTAGAATCCAGTAGTGACGCATTGAGAGACTACCTCCACTCCCGTGCAATTGGGCGTGGGTCCCTTAAGATCAAGTGAACTGGGGCATGGTCGGAAATTGTCATAGAGTCAATTTCTGCCTGAATCATAGATGTGAGGAGATCGGAGGAGACCAAGACGTAGTCCAGTCTTTGATATGACGAGTGGATTGACGAGAAGTGGGAATAATCCCTGGTAGAGGGGTTCAAGGTGCGCCAGGAGTCTATCACTCTTAGCTCCTGTAAGCTTTTGCTAAGCTTTCTCAGTCTCTTTTGGGAGGTTTGAGATCTACCAGAGGAGGAGTCCAAGGACGGGTTGAATGTAACATTAAAGTTGCCTGCTAAGACTATTTGGCCCGTTGCAAAGTGTTTTAAAATTTCTAGTTGTTGGAGAAGCCAGGGTACCTGGTCTACATTAGGAGCATAGATGTTTGCGAATGTCATTTTAACGTTGTTTAATGTACCCCTTATGTACAGGACTCTTCCCTCGCCGTCCCTGTATTGGGCCTCTTCAACAAAATTAATTGTTTTATGGAAGAGGGTCGAGACCCCCTTTGAGGCCGAGGAGGGATGAGTGCTGTGAAACGCTTGGGGGAAGTGTTTGCCCGGGAGGGAGAAAAATCTGGAACCTTTATAGTGCGTTTCCTGTAGAAAAAGTATTTTGGTGTCATACCTTTTGATGAGGAGAGCGAGGTTATGTCTCTTGAAGGGGGAGTTGAGACCTCTGATGTTGAAGGAAGTAATGCGGAGTCCCACCATGGTTACAGTTCTAGGCTACGGTGAGAGAGAGTGGACAAGTGAGAGAAAAGCAGGTGGGGCACCAGAGCAGGCACCAAGAGGTAGAATAGATGGTAATTGGTTCAGGTCCTTTGGGTGATTCCGGTGAGCTGGATGTCTGGGTATCTGAAGTTCCGGGAAGGGGGGGGGGGGCACTAGGAGGGACACACGAGGAATTAGAGGGATGGAAGGGTAGGAAGGCCGAGGAGAGGAGGAGTGGGGGAACAACACAGAACAGCAATGCGCTGTAAATATAGCACAAAATGCAATTTAACCTAACTTATGCAGCTAACTTAGTGCTTTTAGGCAGGCGAAAAGGAGGGATAACCGGAGGCCCCCCAATCCCCTGACCTACAGTTGGGCGGGCTACTGAAGTCTCGTGGGGTCGAGGACCACGACGAGAGTTCAGAGAGTTAAATACAGCCTGGATGGACCAGCAGCCCCGTGGCCCCTGAAGAGGTAGACTAAGAACAATAGTCACTGGGCCAGCAGTCCAGTACATTGTAATTAAAATAATCATACTCGACGGAACTTTAAACTTAAATACGTAAACATTTCTGTCAACACAATTTCTAGGAACCAACAGTAATCTAGAAAACAATGGGAATACTCAGTCTGACAGGGCAAGGTGTCTCAATTCTTTCACCGTCCTCCCCCCGACATAATGCTCCCGAATCGAGAGTCCCGGAAATAAATCAGCAGTTCTTTCGCTGCGGTGGTCCTAGTCGAGGGAAGACACCGATAACCTTGATCGACCGATTGCCAGACGAGCTCGCAGATCCACAAGAGATTCAAATCGCTCCTCAGTGGGCAATCAGGTCGCATCGTCTCTTGGTTTCTTCTTTTCCCCCCCCTTTGGGGATTTAGAGCTACCTGCAACTAGCCATGTTTCTGGATCCTCCAGCTGTTGGAATTGGGGTGGATCCGGCAGTGGCTGCCAGTTAGGCAGCTCAATAGGGTCAGTCCCAAGGGTTTTCCACAGATTTTGTAGATCTTCGTTAGTGCGGATATTAATTCTTTTGCCCTTGTGGAAGCAGCTCAGCCCAAACGGGAAGAGCCATGAATATTTTATGTCCATGGACTTGAGCGTTTCCAGTAGTGGGTGAAGAATGCGGCGCTTTGCCAAGGTAGAGGGGGCAAGGTCCTGATAAATTTGAATCGGGGACTCGGCGAAGCGCACCTCTCTGTTGAATCTTGCGGCTCTCAATATGGCGGCAGTGTCTGGGAAGGCAAGCACCTTGCAGATGATGTCGCGAGGAGGCTCGGATTCATTCGGCTGAGGCCTAAGTGCTCTATGGATCCTTTCAACACATATAGAGCTGGCTCTGTCTGCCCCCAGAAGCAAAGCAAAAATTTCTTTTGCGACCTTCGGTTGGTTCTCGGCAGTATGGGATTCGGGCAGCCCTTTGATGCGCACATTATTGCGACGATTTCTGTTTTCAAGATCCTCCTGCATCAGGAGGGTCTTGTTAAGGTAAGAATGCTGCTCCTTTAAGGCCCGCTCTAGCTGAAGGGAGTGGGTAGTAGTGGCTGCCACTGCAGTCTCCAGCTCTTCAACTCTGTGCCCCATCAGTCTTAGGTCCCCCTTAATCTCAGCGAGGTCAGCACTTATGGGGCGCAGGGCATGTGAGATTAGTTCTCTCATGAAGGATTTAGAGACTGTCTCCTCACCTTCATCCTCAGAGCACGTCTCCTCCTCCTCCCCCTTGCTGGAAGCAGCTATGAGTTCCCTCGCCGGCGCCATCTTGCCTGGGGGGCGCGGGGACCGGGCAGATCTTTCTCTGAAGAAGCGCTGCATATCTACTTGCCCTTTAGCCGCTCGAGGTGTTCCTTGCAGGTCAGTGTTCTTTTCTCTTGTCGGTTTGCCCATTGTTCCGTCTGTAAGATGCAGTTTGGGGTCAGCGTGGGTGCTTGGTCAGAGGAGCGCTTCTCTCAAGCAGCCATCACGCTCGGCGTCCAGGCTCCGCCCGTGCATTTGTACTCTAACACTACCAATACACTGTGGGAATTAGGTAGTCTGAAGTTTGCTTCGGTCATCTTGGATGGCTGAAAATGGGACCTGGAACCGGAGGATCAGATGGACGGCAGAGAAGAACAACTGCAGGCAATATATCCCTTCCTCCTCTAGTCCTGGAATAGAATTTTGTCCTGAAAATGGGAGGTCAATTTAATCAAAGTAAAAAGTAAGTTAGAATTCCTGCTAATCCCTTAGGTGACACACTGGAAATCACACATGTTCCCATAATTTAAAGGGCCACTCCAGTGATTTTTATTATTCATTCATTAATTAGCTATTCCCCCAGTATATATAGGTGAGCTAGCGTTACCTTGGTTAGTTAGACTCCACTTACACTGACAGATGATCGCTCAATAGTCACTTTGAGTGACAATTTTGAGGGATCATCTGACACAGCCGTGGCTGCTAATAGAACAATACAGCTGTTTTGCATAAGAAAACAGCTGTATTGTTCTGCATGCTTACAGACCATGCCTCGCTGTGAATTTACATCAGGACACAGGCACAGAGAATTTTATCAGCGCAGCCGGCTGTGATAACAGCCGGCTGTGCAGATAACAGCTGACTGCTCAATTCAAGAAAACTTGAAGTGAGCAAGCAACGACTCGTGCAGGGAAACTGCACTATGTCAGTGTATTTAGATTCAACAAGAATCACTCAAAATACATCTTTGAGCGATTTTTGACTGATTCTCGTTGAGTCTAAATGGGCCATTACATCTTTCTGACTGATGATCTTCTTTTCCTCAGATGATCATGTGATCTCCATTCTTCAAGTCTGCAGGGGGTTATGGATTTGTGTTCTAGTCACATTCTAGTCACACAGTTTGTGTGATGCTGTTACATGGACCTATCACTGAAGCAGTGTTGAGGAGGATAGTTACTGATGATGACCACACAGCTCCTGTCACACAGTCATAAAAGAGGAGATCACAGCTCATCCTCCTGACTATATACCTATAGGTGTGTAGGTTATTTAGATGAATATAGAAGGTAACGATAACTAAATTGTCCCTCCAGCAGTCATAATGGTACAGTTTCAGCTTATGCTGAGCTCATGAATCATGGAATTGATGTGAAACTGAAAGTAAAATCTCACTCACAGGCTGGGTTTACATGGCCGTGAAAGTAAAACGCTGCATGGGCATGCAGCATTTTACCGCTATGGAGCTGACGGTGGCCCACTGTACTGCCACATATGGCAGCCAAATTATACTGCACAAGACAGCGTATCTCACACATGCGGTCGTACGCAGCCGTCCTGGTTTTTTTTGTTACCTTTCCTGCGCATTGTAATTGCGTATGGGCGTGTGCATATATGTGCCTATAGAGACCAATGGGCTCTATCACGCATATATACGCAGAAAAGAAAGAACATGCTGCGTTCTTTTTTGCGTTAACATATAATGCAATTCTGAAATGCTGGGACTCACTCCTAATACAGCCACTCTCCAGTCGCTATGGAAAGTCGCTCTTCTTCCTCCATCTTCAGCTAAAGGTGCTTCCATGCGGCTCTGTGTAAGCACACACAGGTAGACAAGATGGAATCTAACCCTCTTTTCCCACTCTCAGGCACTCTCATTTATACCTTCACTCGGACCACATGACACAAGAGAATAGATACATACAGCATGCGGACAGAGCTGACAGGCAATAATTTTAACACAGTTAACCCTACAGACGCCGCAGCTGTGCATCACACGTACACAAAATGACAAGACAGCTTTGCACAGTGCATCAACATGAGACAATACATGTATGACATTTATGGAGGGGACCAGGATGGTGTTCTGGGACACTACAGTTGCAAATGTGTAAGAAAAATAATCACATTGCGCTCACATGCGAGCTTCATGCAAGTGCCATTTTAAATTTTTTCTATTGAAAATTAGAGATGAGCGAACGTACTCGGTAAGGCCGATTTCACAATCGAGCACCGCGATTTTCGAGTACTTCACTACTCGGGTGAAAAGTACTCGGGGGCGCCGGGGGTGAGCGGGGGGTCACAGAGGGGAGTGCGGGGGAGAGGGAGAGAGAGAGGGCTCCCACCTGTTCCCCGCTGCTACCCCCCGCTCCACCGTGCCCCCCCCTGCCCCCCGGCGCACCCGAGTACTTTTCACCCGAGTAGTGAAGTACTCGAAAATCGCGGTGCTCGATTGCGAAATCGCCCTTACCGAGTACGTTCGCTCATCTCTATTGAAAATACATGTGATTTTCTTGCATATCGCACCACACCCACAACGAACATCGCAAATTTTACAAGTGTGATATCGGTCTAAGTTTCTCAGACCAATATCACATTCACCTGTGTGAATGCACCTTTATAGTGACAGCCAGTCCATATTAAAAAATGTTTCTACTCCCATATGTTCCATAATATAATGGGGTATAATGGGGTCCATTCGGATTCCAATCACCTGCCTGGCCTTTTATCGCAATACAAAAGTGCTGTATGCAGCTCTATTTTTTCCGGTATTTTGTGCTGGATCTGCGATGGAATCTCTGGCCGGAAGTTCTAACGCAGATGTGAAGCCATTCCTTCACAAATTCAGTGCAAGTACAGATTTACCAATCCACTATCTTTTCCTATCTTTTCACATGCCAACAGACTATATATGAGGTCAGATTAGTTTTTGATCAACAGTTTTGCTCTTTTACCTCAACCAGCAGTTGGTCATGGTCAGCGTCCAGGTCCCCAGATCATCTGCTTTAGCCGTTGCATCTTCTCAACACACCTCTTAGCTGTCATCATCGCCCGTAGGGTGCGCACACATCAGTTCCGCCTCTTAAAGGGTTTGTGCACCAACCCAGCTTTCTACTCCTCAACATATCAGGATAGGTTCCAGGCTGCATAGAGTACCTACCCAACTGGAATGTGCCTGAGTATTCAGTCTCTACTGGGCAAAGGTGCTAGTTGTCTCCTAGTAATTGACGAGATCCTGAACCACCTGGCTCTCCAGATTTCTCCATTCCTGATCTCAGCTCATTTATTGAAAACCTGCCCGAACCCTCAGCTTGTTTCTCAACTACCCCACTTCCCCTGACCCATGGCTTGTTTCTTCCCAATGCAAGCCCTGACCTCCGCTTGTTCCTCGATTATGTCTCTGTCTTCACCCATTGCAGTTTTTCAGAATACATAACATCAGCTCTTTAATCTAAGACTATTTCTGGAGAAGTGGTCTGGAAAACCCTGCAGGAAAGTCTAGATCCTGACTGGTGGGGTTAAAGGGTGAAAACTGGGTACAACCCCTGGACTTAGCCCAAAGTCAAATTGGTTTGAGACAAAGTGGAGCCACGTCACTTTTGTGATAAATAGACTAATAAGTGACTAGAAATTACATATGAATATTGCAGGTATGGGTAATAGGAGTGTATGTAGACCTGCAGGGCATGTGAGGGGAACAATATAAGAACCTAGAATGACAACTATAATTAAGGATATTGAGAGGATTTAACATAGAGACACTGAAAATTCACTCCTCTGTGAATCTTTGGGACTTGAACCTAGTACCAAAAATTCAATAACTGTTATCAATTAGAAGTCTCATCATGCTAAGATTGCTCGGTCCCTGCTGCATCCATAATAGAGTAAGTTCTTTCATGCAAATCAATACGTAATAATTGAAAAGTGAGTAGAAATAGTTTGCTCACCTCATATGCCGCAATATTTTATGCAGCACTTGGCTCAGTCTCATTAGCAGGCCTGCAGTACCCCTAAATAATGTAAAGGGCGACTGGGAAATAAGTAACAATTAAGATTTATGAAGACATCTTTATGCAGATGGTGATGGATTGAGGTCCCAATTCATATATATTAGGAAATCCTATATTTGATTGACTGCAATCAATTCTGCATCTGCCAGACTGATCAATCACTCTGCAGCCACAGAGTCAGTTTTTATACTCTGCAAGTCAATGTACGAGATCGTATATTGATTGGAAACTCAATTTAAGTCATCAGAATCCTCATTTCTTGTGACTTAATTAGATTTTATCCTAAACTAACCGCCCCAAAGGTCATGATTTCAGCGCTGACTCACTTTGCCGCATGCTTGTAGTGTTCCCGCAGATAATCATCAGCGGACCTCTTGACACTCACCCGGTAAACACTGGTCAATTATGATAGAGTAAGTAGATTCTGTGCGGTAAGCACCGTGAAAGGTCAATGGGTAACTATGGAAAGGAAGACATTTAAGTGAACAAAGCCGTAGTTTGTATCTACATTGTGTTAAGGGAAATAGTCAATTCATAAATAAAAGCATATTAATTAAAAAAAAAATACATTTAAGTATATATTTTAGTAAAATTGGCTAATATATGTTTTTATCTAGCTTTATAGGATGCTGCAGCAACATCTGCAGACATTTGCTTTACGGATGAGACATCTCATTGACTTCTATGGGAGTGTGTTGTGGGCATGCTCTGTGCAGGGTGGGGGGGGGGGAGGAGCAGAGTTGTCTTCATAGTCTATTTTCGATGCTAGAGGTATCAGCTTTCGTTGCAATTTTCTACTTCTGGGATAATGAGATGCCTGCTAATCATGCCCACATTTGTTCGCAGCACAAGCTGAAAAGTAATCTCTACAGAATTGGAAGTACCTGCCTATTGTGAGTGCTCAGATAATAGCCAGTTTGAAAACTGCAAGATTTCAGGATTTTTTCAGCAAGCACGTTCTGCTGATGTTACAGACACACAGACTAGTTCCTGTGCGGGGACATCATTTGCCCGACATTCGACCGGTCTAAATGGGCCTTTAGTAATGATGGCCGATAGACCACAGTAAAAATAAATCTAGTGATTTGTATAGTGCCAACTTATTCAGCAGCGCTTTCAAGTAATTTATTTATTACCCCCCACCAAGCTGGTTACTCATTTAACTGACCTCAGAAGAATGGAATGCTTAAACCAGCTACCTGAACCAAGCAAGGATTGAACTCACAACCTTGAGGTCATGAGCAAGAGCTTAGTTCTGCTGCCTTAGCACTCTGCACCACACAGTAGGCATAGGGTGCTGAGTCTCTGCAGCCCAGGGCATTTCCCAGTCACAGAATGACATTGCAAACAATTAGGCTGCCTTCACATTTGTAGTGGAACCTCCGTCACAAATCTGGCACAAAATGCATGCATGCTGAGCTTCTTCTTCTGGTAAAATGCCGGGCAGCTGAGCGGAAAACAAATGGACACCATGATGGTCAATGGGGTCCGTTCGGCACTGTTCGGTTTCATCCTGAGACAGTTGCATTCAGCCAGGGGATTCCCATTTCCTGCTCCCAGAACAGAGCAGGAAAACGGAATCCCCGCCGCAGATGTGAAGGCAGCCTTAGAAATTCATGCTGATTTATGGTAAAACCATGGCCTGGAGAGGAAGGATGGATACTGGTCACTATACTTAGATGCTATCTCAACCAACCTATGCGCCTATATAAATAGATAAAGCAGCCAGTTTATTACATGGACATATAGGCTGACTGGCTGAGATGCTGTATACTGCTTACTGTATCTATAGGTACTGTACTGCAATAACTGTACTGCGCCTTTCAGAGCTCTTGTGGGTGTTGGCTCAGGACCCACTGAGGGATTCCCCTGTGTGGCAGAGACATACTGCAGGCCTGACTGTATTTTAAAGGGGATTTTAACAAAGTTAAAGGGGTTGTTTGAGACCCAATACAGCCATTTATACACTTTATGTTACACAGAGTAAGTCCGGTGTCAGATGGGCGTAAGCACGTTTAGGCACGCGTTTGTGCTGTGTATTTGCATATGCGTGTTTTACTGTACTTTTTGTGTGTGTATATCAGACTGTGTATTTTTTGCACAAAAGTAATGGGCTAGCATGAACGAACCCAATGAAATTTGCTGCTTATTGTGCACAAAAAATGTTCATGTGACACAAGCCTAAATTTGCAATTTACTCAGTTTTGGGATTTCACTGTGCATTCTCAGCAAGTTCCCCTGATGTCATGCTGTCTGTTCTGCCACTCGACTCCCTAGTGCTTGCCTGCTTACTCAACTTTTTACTCCACCTCCTGTGTTGCCACTGGTTGAGTGGACATGCTTTTCTTTATTTGCCCGTCTACTTGACTGTTTACTCTTGCAATGCAAACCAGGCATAAGGACCATCCTTACATTTGCATTCGCTGTGCCTGCACCATAGTCCTTTAGTCTACATTGGCACTTTCATAGTACATGCTTATGACAGGACAACCATGAAAGACTGACATAGTTGCTGACATACCAGTTCACCGGACCACAAAGTCCCCACACATACTCTATCTCATGCACAGGATCTAGTATCGCTGGCTCACAGTAAGGCGACTGGAGGATATTTCATTTCTCGCTCTCCCCCGCCCCTCTCCATTGACTTAACATAGCGGCTGTTCAGTACTGAACAGCTGTTGTTTACATTGAACGCTCATCGTTCAGCTCATCGTCCATCGTTTATACTGCATAAATGATGGACGATGAGCTGAACGTTCAGTGTAAATAGCGGCCTTTAGTATTGAATGGCCCTATGTTAAGTCAATTGGAAGGAGCAGGGAAGAGCGAGGAGTGAAATCTCCTGCAGCCTCCCCGCACCCCTGCTGGCCGCTTTGTGAGCGAGCCAGCGATACTAGCTCCTGTGCAACATCACAGGAGCGAGTGTATGCGGGGATGAGTCTCGGGCATCAATGCCCGACAATCGTCCCGTCTAAATGGGCCTTACTTCGGTTTGCTATTTCTAGTGACAGAGATCTCTGCACAACAGTGTACTACATGAGCACAAATGCTCCCTTACTGTACTCAATAGTCAGACAATATAGGATAATAGTCGCTTAGAAATCTTCTGATTCTTGAAGGTTGAATGCAAGCGCATAATGTGGAGCTCGAATTCACATTGCTGGCATATTGCATTGTCTGTCGTGTCGCGCACGATTAGGAATTATTCAGGAGGAGATGGAAGGTTTGTAAAATAATGTCTACGCTTCTTATTAGCACTCTTGGAAATGGTGCTCTGAAATGTCAGAATTAATGTAGAACAACATATGAAAGCAAATACCTGGTAGGTCTAGACTTGTATATTACCAGCTACGTCCAATCTGTTCTTCAACTTTGTTTTAGAAACTATAACTCCTAGCATGCCTTTCAGCAAAAATATCCCTACTACTACTAACAATAAAAATGAGAATAATAAATACTAAATACAATACATATATTTACTCCTTCCTCCTGCAGCGCTTTTTGTATTTTCCTTCCCGTTTTTAAAAAAATTATGTTTTTTTTAATTTTTCCTGCAACATGAGGGCTTGTTTTTTTTAGGAGGAGTTGTATTTTTACATGGTACCATTTAAGGTATTATATAAAAAAAAACCTTCAAGGATTTATATGTGGGGCAGAATTTGGTGTGTGTGTGGGGGGTGTTTTTACGACATTCGTGGTGAAGTAAAAATAACATGGTATTTTTATTCAGTGGGTTAGTATGATTATATCAATTTATATAGTTTTTTTTTACGTTGTAATACGTTAAAGGGCCACTTAAGATAAAACACATTTTTCCATCCCTGCCCCCCTCACTTGATTCCCTGTAACACTCTGGAGGTCTCCTCAGCGTATTGCAGGTACTTACATGCAGTGCAGCCCCCCTGTCTGATACTTACCAGGCACCATCTTAAAATTGAGATTTTTTACATTTTAGTTTCATATCAATTCCTTGATGCATCAGCCCAGCATTAGTTACAGGTTGTACCATTTCTGCCTGCTGGGGAACCAGTCGAATTATCATTATCTTTTATATTCTTCTAAATAAGCTACAGACCATAAGTATACAGTCAGGAGGGTGAGCTGTGATTTCCTCTATTATAACTGTGTGATAGGAGCTGTGTGCTCATCATCATTAACTGTGATACGAGTGTCTATGTCCTCTGCTAAGCCGTTTCTGTGTGGTAAGCTCCATGTATTAGCATAGACTAAGAAACTGACTAGAAACTGAATACATAAACCCAAGTAAATCTGAGCTGGTCAGAATTTAGAACACCTGTCCATCTGAGCAAAAAAAAGGCTGGGAGATTCAGACAGAAAAAAAGGTAATCAAGGTGGCACTAGCTAACTGATACATACTGGGGGGATAGCTACACAATGAATGAATAAGAAAAATCATTGGAGTGGCGTCTAAAAAAAAATAAAATAACTTTTGCAAAATTTGGTTTCGTTAACATCATTGTTTTATTTTTGCGTTGATGCCGATGTGTGAGGGCCCAAGTGAGCATCTTTGGTACCATCTCGATCATTGTGCTTGCTCCATAAATCCTACCCCACGCACCCACCAGCAACTGATCGCTGAGACAACCTACTGGCACCTTAATGAGTCACTCCCAGCCCATCTAGTTGCTGTCCGTGCTCTACATGGGGGTTACTCTGGATATTAGCTGGTGGTCATAATAATGTGACTCCACTCTGTATGCATTTAGTATTTATTAGTATTCTCATTTTTATAATTAGTAGTAGGAATTTTTGGCTGCAAGGCATGCTGGGAGCCACAGAATGGGAATAGCTGGTATGTGTAATATACGCATCTAGACCTATGAGGTATTTACTCTAATTCTCATATGTAGTTCTAAGATCACTTTGACATTTCAGAACATTGTGAGTCCTTATTAGTGGTGTGAATCATACCTTCCGTCCCACTGCACAGACACTAAATAGGCGGCTGTGAACAATGTGCAATATAAGCAAAATCATTTCCGAGAGCGCTAATAAGAAATATGATTAATAATGTGACATTTTCAGAAATTCAACTTTTACGGACGCAGCAGGGATGACTGGGAAAAGTTTTTTTTTTAAGTTTCAATATATTTTTTTCTAAAAAATAATTAAAAAAAAAATCTTTATTTTACTTATTTTTACTTTTTTATAAATATAAAGGATTTGAACTTGCAATCATTTGATCACTTAGGCAGTATAATGCAATACTTTAGCAGTACATTATACTGTGTTCTGACATGCATCCTATTAAGACGTGCCACAGGTATGACTTAATAGGCAATCATTTATAGCAACCCTGAGGACCTTCAGAAGGCCCAAGGCTACCATAACACTAGAACATTACCTTTATTATAGCCCTGGCCCTTTCATGATTGGAGCTTTCCTGTATGGAATTTTTTGCTGCGACACCCGTATGCAAAAATTGGATCACTGCCAGCCTTGTGGGGTTTTCTCATTCAATGGTGTGATCAAGGAGAAACATCCGGAGAAAGAGAATCCTGTGAGCATAAAAAAACTCTATGACGAAAGGGATCAATAGAGGTTGTCAAGAATTGCTCTGATGAGGTTGTCAAGAGGTTTGTCAACCTCATCATTGCTCTGATGAGGTTGACAAAAGAGGTTGTCAAGATTGCACTGACAAACAAATTGCTTACAACACTGGTGCGCCATCTAATTAGCCCAAGTGCACAACTCATCATTCCTTAGCACAGATGGTCTACAACAGAAGACTATCATTTCTAGCACCACTGTCTCTAAAAGAAACAAAGTCAAGACTCTAGTGGGCAAAAGAGCACAATAATTGGATCACTGAGCAGTGGAAAAACATCTTCTGGTCAGATATATCCAGATTTCCGTTGAACCATGGTGATGTGAGGGACAGAATTTAGCAGTGCGAATGTGGTTGCCTGCTTCCTGTACAAATCAGATCAGTGTACAAGCACACCAGCTATTAACCCCTGGTGACAAGCCTATTTTTTGCATTGAGGAACTAGCTATTTTTTTGTCACCTTTCAAGAGCCATAGCTCATTGACATAGCCGTCGGTGGGCTTGTTTTTTGTGTATAATGTGTTGTATAACTTTAATAAAAGTTTGGGGGGTGATGGAAAACCCCCAGAAATTCCGCCATTGGTTTTAGGGTTTTGTTTTTATGGTGTTGATCATTTGGTAAAAATAACATAACTTTCTTATCTGGATCACCACGATTAGGGCTTATTTACATGAGCATATATCAGCCTGCGTTTTCACGGCCAGCCCATATACGTTTCCATCTGAACAGTCTCTCCCCTTCCCTCCCCCTCACCGACTCTCTGTTTCTCTCCTCCCCTCTGAGCGCCTTGCAATGGGAGTGGGCGAGATGGGCTAAGCTCCAGCCCCCTCCCTGCCCCCTTGTCTATAGCCAGCAATGGGAGTTAGCGGGACAGAGCAGAGCTTAGCTCTGCCCACCCCCTTCCTCCCATTGCAAACACCGGAGTAGAGGAGAGGGGCAGAGAGCTGGTAAGGGGGAGGGAAGGGGGGCTTCTCAGATGGAAGCGTATATCGGACGGCCGTGAAAATGCCAGCTGATATACGCTTGTGTAAATAAGCCCTAACCAAGTTTATTTTTTTCTATTCTTTATTATTTTTGCACAATAACACATTTAAAAAAAAAAAAAAAATTCTGCATTACCACATTCTAAGGCGCATAACATTTTTCTTTTTTTGGCAACAGTGTTATGTGAGGTCTTGTTTTTTGAAGAAAGAGTTGTTGTTTCTACGGGTACTGTACTGAGATACGTATGGCTTTTGTATTGCCTTTTATTACATTTTATGGAAGGTGAACAAAAGAAAAATAGAAATTCTGGCATTACTTTTAACATTTTTTTTACAATGTTCACTGTGACCGATTTCATTGTCTGGGTTGTTACCAACGTGATAATACCTATTATGTGTAGCTTAAAATAAATTAAAAAAAAAAAAATTATTTGGTATTTTATCCATTTAAAAAGGTTTTTTTGTAGGAAAAATGGATATTATTTTTAAACTATATTGTTTTTTTCTTGAATTAAACTTTATTGAACTATATTTTAGACCCTCAAGGATGTGATCATTTGATTGCTAGGATAGTACACTGCATTATGTAGAACAATGGATTTTATGTTCACATGTTCATAATAGCAGGGGCGGCATGCTAAGTTCTCCGCGAGCAGCGCTGATAACATTGTTATTAGCCGGCAGCCCCTGGTATAACAAATGACATGTATTTAAAGAACAGACCACCTGCTGTTCTGTAAATACATCTCCTGGTGGAAATGTTAATTAGCTGCAAATGGACATTAGTGCCCATTAGTAGCTATGCAAAATGATTGCTCAAAACTGTCACTTAAACTGTCTTTTGAGCGAATTTTGAGCGATCATCTTTGCGTGTAAATGGGGCAGCATAAAAACCATCATTCAACCAGCTAGCTGATAACAGGGACCGCATGCTGTGACTCTCTACGGGGAGCGCTGATAACATTGTTTTCAGCTGCAGTCCCACATGAGAACAAAGGGCTTGTATGCAGATAACAGACCACCTGCTGTTATCTGCATACAGCGAAGGAAGGTTCATTTGTACGCAAATGAAGCTAATAAGCTACTAATGAGTATTAGCACTCATTAGTAGTTTATGCAAAATGATCGCTCAAACTGACAGAGGAACTGATGGAGGCCAGGTCTAATAAGTTGATTTACATGGCAGAGGTGGAGGCTGCTATAGGAACCCACTGGTATCTTGCAATCACACAGTAGGATGCTAATGAGTGACAGAAGGAGTCCCCTCTCCCTGTCAACTGCTTACATGCTGCAGTTGCTATTGATTTTGGCATGTAAGGGGTTAAACCGCTAGAATCTGAGATTTCTCTGCTACTGGTGGGTAGAGCAGGAGCCTGGCTGTCAGTAGTTAGCCAAGCCACCCTCTTTAAAAGATGTATGTGCTGGTTTAAAGCCTATTAGTGAGGCCAGTAAAAAAAAGCCTATTGGCTGTCACTAAGGGGTTAAACTGCTACAAAAATGTATCCTGCGTGTTCTAAATGTTTGCTTTCAACTTAGCTCCTTTTTGGACAATTTATTTTTTCTTAGAAGGCTTCCCTGATGCTAAGCCGATCAAAGGGTGTCTTGCTATTGAGTCCCCCAATGTTCAGACAACCTGCTTATTCTTGTTAAAGCCATGACCAATGTTTTAGGCACATATCAGGTTACCCATCCATTTTTTGTATGGCATCGGAAGATCCCCCCCAAGGCACTAGTTTCAACAAGCCTGATGATGCGAGTGTATAATTCTCCCCCCAGCTGAGAGCTATGGATTATCGCTCCATGGAAACTGAAGCAGCGTAAATAGAAATGTGATAGATGAGAAGTCTGGAGAGATCACCAGGATGTTCATTAGAGCCTGTAATGCTATATCCAGTACATTTACAAATGGCTACTGAGCGCTGATAAGGATTTTTATAGTTATGTTTAGCAATGTGTAATTATATAATTAATATACACAGTGTATTATTTGTCACCTCCTATCAGTATACAAAGACTATATATAAATATAGTACACGATAGATGAATACACCATAAGAGAGTGGCTGAGAGCCTAGATTTAGGGCCCATTTAGACACAACGATCATCGCTAAAAATTTGCTCAAAAGCCATCTTTTGAGCGATAATCATGTGTGCGTTTACACGGACAGATGATCGCTCAAAATTTGTGACAGTTTTGAGCGTTCACTTTGCATAAGTGTGTAAATGAAGGCTCACGCTGTGCAGAAGGCAAGCGGGACTGCTATTTTCTGCATACAGCTGTTGCTTGTCTTCTGTATCCAGCTGTTCTCTGCTCGGAGCGCTCAGCTGGTATACAGCTGAGCGCTCCGAGTGGGGTATGCAGAAGACAAGCAGGGTTGCTTGCTTTCTGCATACTCCTGCTGTGTTCACAGAGAGCACAGCTGGCATCCATGCTCTAAGCGGGGTATACAGAAGACAGCTGGACCGCTTGTCTTTTGCATACTCCGGCTGTGTTCTCCGAGCGGGATACCAGCTGAAATGATAGTATCAGCGGTTTTCCGCTGAGAACAAAGCACGTGGCACTGATAAAACTCATCGGTGTCTTTCAGCTTGCCGCACGTTAGACACAACGATTCTCGTTCAAAAGATGGCTTTTAAGCGAATTTTGAGCGAAAATCGTTGTGTGTCTAAATGGGCCTTTAGTGGATGGATAAGTGTCTCATTGAACTCATACCATTTTATGAATTTGCAACCGCAAATGCTTATACCAGGACCATGACATATAGGAATTGCTAGTTTTTAACAGATGGTCCATCTTAACCTAAAACTAAAATCCATAAAAATTGCATAAATTCTACAATCACAGTATGAGAGATGGGAATGTTGATTCATTCATCGGTATCCATTGAGTTCAGTGCAGTATAACACATTGATGATGTTGCAGTGTCAAGATTAAGTGCACTTGTTTCATACAAGAGTAGGCATCAGAGTCCTGTCAGGATGGTCAGGGATAGAGCAGTGTCCTGAACAGGAAGAAGAAAGGTGTTAGGGAGTGCTGCTCAAATCTGTTGTTCTACACGGGTTTCTAGCGGCGCAGCCCCATAGGTGGGGTAGATTTCTCCAATCATCCAGTCTACCGGTCTCAGACCCCTGTGTGTTAGGTGCCTGTGTCTTTGGAGGCCCCTCTTTGAAGGGGAGGTACTGTTAGGGTGTGCAGCTGTTATCTGTTGTTCTGCATGGGTTTTCAGCAGCGCAGGGGGTTGATTGAACTGGCTGGGTGTGAATTTCTCCAGCCAGCCAATCACCACTGGTCTGCTGCTCATATATACCAGCTCCTCTGCTAGAGGCTGCTGGGCTTTCCTCTGCTTGCTCAGTGTGTTCAGTGTAAACAGCATCATGTTCCTGCATGTCTGTGCAGGGCGACGGACATGAGGTGCAGACAGTCCTGTTCAGGGTGCATGGTGTTTGGTGTTCTATGCAAATTCCTGGTGTGTTGGTGTGAGCTGTGTTCAGCCTTGCTGTGTTTTGTTTGTCATCTAGGTTCTAGTACGGGGCCATCCCTGTTGGGACGATTGCCCCGCATGCAGGTAGGTTTCATGTGGAAGTTGTCTCGTTAGAGTAAGGACCTGCGAAACAATGAAGACCCTTGAAGTGGGCTTGTGGGCTGTAGTATCTTGGGCAAAATACGAACCAATACCTCGCATCGTATCTATTTACATCTGTTTATGCGTACGGGTATGTTTGGTTGTGCTTTGGAAGTTTGTTAGTCAGTGTGTTATATCTGTCCGGGAATTATGTCTGCTGTTTTTGAGTTCCGCCGGAGTTTCGCTAGTTCATGACTGTGAATGACGTAACAAAAGGAGTTGTTGTTCTATATAGCCTGATGAAGAATTGATAGAAGACCCGAAAGCTTGCTGTAACATCATGTACTTTTGTTAGTACATGATGTACTTTTGTTACTTATTAAAAGGTATCATATCTACAAGATTACTTGGTTTCTCTCACTGAGAATAATCACACTTTGCTCTACTGGCTGACACCAAAGCCCCTTTTTTAGTTTTATCTATGAAAATAGCATTGTAGAGAGAAAGTCTGCAGTAGAGAAAACTAAAGTCTGCCAATCATCAATTGCAGTGTTCCAAGAGGAGTGCCAGGACTGCCCAAGAAGAAATCTGCCACTGATTGAAGTAGTAGCATTAAAGTGAAGACAACCGTGGAACGGAGTGAATAAAGGGCACCTGGTGTAAGAAGCAATCAGATAAAGAAAGCAAAGCGTGCTGTTGATCTCACAAGACACATCTTGGTAGAGCTTGACTTTTCCTTAGCTCACAGCATTCAGAGACTACTAAACTTCAACTTTAAATATATTTGTTAGCTCCCTGCTTCTGCTTACAAATAAACCACTTCTACACATGTGATGAATAATTAGCTAATCACATAAGGATGCACATGATGTCAAGACAAAAACTAACACAAGTGTAAAGTAAATCTGAACGATGATTTAACCCTCCAAGATGGTGGCTATCTAAAACGATAATCCAAAAGGCTTCTCTATTTTTCAATTTTGCATCCCCATCTCTACCTTTGCAAAGCTTGCTAACCCTCTCCAAGCCCAAAACCTGGAATGAAGTAAGGTTTACTGAATGCGTTAAAGGTTTCGATTACCAACACGCCAGGAGTCATATATATGCTCTGCATTGCATATTTTTTAAGGTCTTATGGTTGACCCCACATATTGGGCAATTAATTACATAAGCCACATGTGTGGTGGAACAATTAATGAAGGACAAGTCCCTTTTACTTACATTAGACAAACATGTCTAACTAACCAACATGTATTTGCCACATCCACATGTGGAGATGCCACATCTTTATGAGCCCTTGGTGGTCAACCATGTGGTTGTATCAGGTTTTGTTTTTATTACCAAAGGAGAAAGAATGTTCCCTATAGTCATACCCCTTTTCACAGATAAACTACAGCCTTATTGTAATATAGTTTTCAATTTATCATTCGCATCAGGATTGGTAAATACTTCTTGACTATGGAAATAACTCTATTATAATCTCTGGAATATTGTGTTGTGAACGTGATATGGATATCCATATTATCCATTCTTTTTAGGTAGCTGTACATCGCCTTTTCTTTAATTATTTGATGCAACTTGTTGTGGCAGCTTTTGGTTTTCGTTCACAGAGGTCTGGTTTATGCTAGTGCTGGATTTTGGATTTTCCTCTTAGCTTTCTCTAGAAGTAGTGGGAGTATTTATGGGAGTGTTCTGCTACCTGTTGCACCTGCTTAGCAATTGGAGAGGGACTTTATTTTTGTCTTGGCTGTGGACCTGTGCTGATTATTCTCAGTCTTCATCTGATGGTTGTTAGATTCAGAGCTGGATCTTGGTCTCCTGTTTCTCCTTGCTCATGATAGGGATTTTTCCATGTTACGTTAATATGCTGTGGGGCTCCAAATCAAAGGTGGTTATGGCAGCCACCATGAGAAAGCAATAGACACAGGCATCACGGTCGTGTCTTAGAGCAAATCTGAGTTTATTGTGTACATTGTCTTTCTTATACAAAAAATAGTAGGCGTATCAGAGGTTGAACTGCTTTACAGAGGTCGACCTGTTTTACTGGTACATAATTTTGTCTTCTCTTAAAACAATGCTTTATTTGTTTGTTTGTAGACATCGTGTCTGGTATCCTGATTATCATCACACTCTACATTAACAAAGCATTCCATACAACCTTTTGATCAGTGTAACGAGATAAGCTCTTGGAGACATGATGGACACTTAAGATTACACCTGTACTTCATTTAGCAGAGCTTTTCATAGGACACAGAATAGAGTGTACAATTTAGGCCTACAGCCTCCGGAAACGTATATCAAAGATACATACATATATAAATTAAGATGTTCATAACCCTCACAGTCCCCCATTTTGAAACAGTCCATCTTGAAAAGAGCCTTTGTAGTGGTACTATCAAGGGTGCTAAGCCACCCCCGCCGGTCTTTCTATCCTCTTCGCCGGATCCCCACTGTTGTTGCTCTTTTACGTATGACTGTTTTAACGATATCGTAGAGGGAGCGATTCCAGATAATTTGCTTGTCTCCGTATCCCACAGAATTTCCATAAATTGCAAACACTCAAAAGAATGAACAAAAGAAACAGTATTAGTAAAGGGTGAAACATAAAATCCATCATCTTTCCTGCAATAGGTGACCATTCAGTAAAAATATCATACCAGTTATACTCTGTGTCTACCTGGATCTTAGTACCTAGGCTGACTAGGTTATCTCCTACCCATACATTTTTCTAATTCCATAAGGGAGAGGTTAGTAACATCCAAATGTTTTTAAAGGTGTTCAGTATCTATCATTAGTCTTACAATTCTACCCAAGGATACAGTCAGAGTTAACATAGGGATAGCATCTGGGTGCTAGTAATACTTTATTGCAGCTTCAGCATCTGGCAAAAAGGTGTAAGTTTCTGTAAACCAATGTATCACCGATATGTTCTGTATACATCCAGATAATGGAGTGGTGAGATTATACATACTGGTGGTTCCAGTTCGGTTGGCAACAAAGAATATATATTGGGGGCCAACTTCTATCAGCATATAGATGAAGCAGGTAACACCGTCCAATCACATATGCTGACTGAAGGCTGCTGGAAACATGACTCATATGCGGCTGTACTCCGTCCGCATGCTAGGCCATCCAGTGTTTCTTCACAGTTCTCTATACCATGGGTTTTATTTTCACTATAAATCATCATACCTGTGAACTTGGGCAACCAATATTGTAAAGCATATAGAGGCGGTCCAAACACCACAGGTAGTAGTACAGACTTACACATCAGGCTTGTGTCCTTTACATCATAAAATCATTTCCCCAGTGCTATACTCATCAGAGCATTCTACGCCATCAGCCCCGGGCCGTATCCAAGATGCTACTGGAATTACATTCTTGAAAATATTTCTCCACAATTTTTCATTATTTGTCATCACATCTGACTGCTTTGTCCCTCTCGTGAATCATATATACATATTGCAGGCTACATTGTGTATAGTTCATGAATTTACTCATATTTACAAACAAATCCTTTTAAACCGCAAAACCAGATTAAAAAGCGTTAATACATCCTTATCATATCCTAATGCAAGACATCGGGGGAGGAACAAGGAAGGCATGCATTGTGCCTGAACATTTATCAATCTAGAAACATCCTGTCCTACCCCAGCCATTTTATTCTTCATCACCTCTAAATCTATAGAGTTCAGAACCCCTACACCTGTACCAATTCCCCCTAATAGGGTATCATACCATTTTCGTTTTCCTCTGGTGCAGGGTTTCATTGCCTGAAGAGAAATATTATAATGCAATATGGTTTTCTGGCTCTTTGTGGATGATAAGGGGTGTCAAATGCCTGGGAGTTACCCAGGGCAGACATGAAGTGTTGCATTATTTCACCTGTGAAATGTGTACCTCTATCTGACTCGATTACCTCTGGTACCCCGTATCTGCAGATTACCTTATTCATGAGCTTCTTTTCGGTTACCTGCTCATTTACTTTTGTAACAGGGTACGCCTCCAACCTGAAAAACATCAACAACAAGCACATATTCATACTTCCCAACACGTGGGAGCTGAATGTCGTCAATTTGCAATCCCTGAAATGGGTAGAGTGGTCCTGGCAAGTGCCTTTGTGGTCAATTTACTTCTACCCTGTTGCTTACGGCATAGCTCATGCAAAACTGGACAAATGATGTAGCAGCTACAAAGAACCCAGGGGGCAACCCTTTCTCTCTCAAGCATCAGTAGCATAGCTGCCTCCGATAGGTGAGTTTTTCCATAGATCAGCTGGGCCATCATGGGGTACAGGGATCGTGGTAGGCAAGTTACTGACTGTTTGCCATACGCCACCCTGTTCTACTGCTCTCATATTAGTCCATTTATCTTTTTCTTCTTTGCTGGCTTGTGACTGTAATGTCTTTAGTACATCAATGTTCAAATTTTTATCAAAGTCCAAATCATAGTCTCTGACTTGTGCGGTCAGTATCTTCTTTTCTTCTTTCTTCCACGGCTTGAGGGCCGCTGTCTGCACTGAAGTCTGCTAGGGCGTTGCCTTTTGCTTCTGCACTGTTGGCTTTAGTATGAGCTTTCACCTTCAGGATTGCTACTTTGTCTGGTAGGAGTAGGGCTTTCATAAGGTTCTGTACTGCTACACCATTCTCAATGGGTTGTCCTACAGAAGTTTAAAAATGTCTGGCCTTCCATATTGGGCCGTAACGATGATCTATGCCGAATACATACCAGGAGTCAGTGTAAATGGTTACCTTCTGTCACTCTACACGCCTCAGTGAGGGCCTTCAGTTCCGCTTCTTGTACTGAGACATGCGGAGGCATTCTGCTTTTAGAGATCTTGTTGTGTGAACACTGCATATCTGGTGTGGAGTCATCAATCACCCTGGTACCATCTATAAAATACAACTCAAAATATGTATTAACAAGGGGTTTCAATAACTCTTTAAAACTTTCTTGCTGCATCAATGCTAGACAATCATGCTGATATTCTATTCCAAATAGATCATGTTCTTATTTGCAAAAATTTTTTAAAAATAGCTGATCTGTAATACATAGATCACCTATGCATCCCCCTCCCCCATTTGATCACCTATGCCTCCCCCTCCCCCATTTGAAACAGGATACTCGATTGGAAGAAGAGTAGCCGGGTTCACCATTGAAAAGAAATATTAAAGGGGGGGCATGAGCAAAGCACATTGCAACCTTATTTGACGAGCTAGAGACAGATGTTTAGGTTGTACTTGAGTAAGTATACTCTGGATGTCATGAGGGGTGAGAACCACTAGGGGGGGTAGTTCAGGACTAACTCAGAAGACTTGTCAACCCTTACTTGTACTGCTGCCACCGCACAGACACAGGAGGGGGCTCCTCGGGCTACCGGAGTAATACCCAAGTGACCGTGGACGTCCTCCATGTTTTTGCGTCAATACTGCTGTCGCATGAAAGGCCAGGGACGGCAGTATGAGACAAGTCCCAAAAAGGTGCGAAGCTTTGGCAGCAGAAGAAGATACAGAAATGGCTTGAACTGCAGCCCTGCGTCGTTCTGTGAGATGTCTGCCTTCTTGAGCTAGACAACAACCTTTTGTTTACAAAGCTGTAATTTTTCCTTTTTAAGCCTTGCAGCCATTTTCTGCTAAAAAAATTTTAGAAGAGAAATGGGTGCAGATTGACATGTTTTCATATCCTCAGCACAAAGCTGGAAAGTCATTAACATATTGCAACAGCACAGTCCCCTCAGGCGGAGTCCAAGCCTGCAGGACAGTTACATAAATGCCCTTTTGTCTGAAAAGGGGCCGGAGATTCAGACTGTCTCCACTCTGGCTTATTATCTATGACCTTAGGGATTTCAATAGACCTTCTACAAAGGCCATACTAAGTACATGTTTACCCATCTCTTCTATGCCCCTATATCCCAGATCTGACAAACGTTGTTGAAGGGGGGGCATAGAATTGTTTTACACTTTCTTCCTTCTCTTTGTGTGATATTAGAAAGAGACAAGGAGGATTCTCTCAATTTTTTTTTTCTTTTTCCCCAATGTTTCAGACAAATTAAAAATATTTTACCACTTCTCAATTCTCTATGTTTAATTTTATCCCAATCTGTGCCACAATAGTCTTTCACATAATTTTAGATTATAGTTCCCGCTGCCTTCCCTGTTCTACATATACTCCTGCATCTCCTCCTTGTCCTCCTTCTCATGCTTCCACTCACTAGCCTAGGATCTAGTGAGCATAGGCATAACCGGTTTGCACCGAGGAGCTCCGCAAGCAGGGCAGCTCTCTCTCCAATCCGGGTTCTGTTGTCCACAATGCCAGCAGGTCCATCCCTCCAGTCCAATGTTTGACCTTGGAGTGGATGACTTGGCATAGGGTGGGGAGGAGACGGTTGGAATTGAGATGAAGGAGGGGGTGAAGATGGAAGAGGGAACTAACCCGACAATGAGAGAACATCTTTGAATTCTTTTCTCATTTCATTTTCAGCTACTGAACAGTATATATATATATATATTACAACATACTTCCTGTGTAGCCAAATATAACCAATTCTTAATTCAGATTTCTTTGCAAAGACAAGTAGGTCTTCTAAAGCCCAGTACTCCCCACCCTTTGAAATGTATCTTATCTTCTATAGAACACAGAAACTTCTCCAGACAAATAGCTGTATAACTGGTTCCACTGCCTGTAAACATCTTCTAAACTGCAAATTCACACTCACTAAGGGGGTTTTATTCATTCCTATACGGACTGATAATATGTGAAGTAGAAATTGGGATTGTATTTACTGTACACCAGACTTCCAATAATGAGCGAATTATGTATAGATAAGAAAAACTCTTAGTACCGCGGTTTTTACACAATTTGCTCAGAATAGGCTACCCAATGACAAACACAATACAACTTATGCCCATTTCTACCCACATACTGATATTCATCACACTGCGACCACTCAGCGGCCAATATATTATAGGGGGCTTTATTCCACCCTGGCATAATTAACAATTCATCGGACACTTCTTTGTTCTTAGCTACCGACATTTTCGTACTATTGCGGATTTTCTTAAAAGGCGACATTTTCACACTGTGCCAGATTATCACAAGAAATTCTTCAACTATCAGTTTATCAAAATTTTCCTTTAAAACAAACTAGTGTATTACTCTCTGCGTAATCCTGTTCACAGCGCTATTAATATATATTGCTGCAAGGAGCAAGACTTAGTTCAAACTACGCTTTATAGAGAGTAAGACACTATAAAAGGCTCATACTGTAGTTGACTGGGACCCCAATAAGTGGGATGGGGACCAATATTCATTTGCCAATTTCTTTAGCTATCTTCCGCACCTTATCCTCTTTACCAGCAGTATGGACAATGGCTGGCGGTTTATGTACACCAAGAGGCTTATAATTTTTATTCTTTCACACACATAAAACAATTGTTTGTTTCACTATTTTCTTGTGCAGTCTTCCGCATCTTATCCTCTTTACCAGCAGTATGGACAATGGCTGGCGGTTTATGTACACCAAGAGGCTTATTATTTTTATTATTATTTTCTTTATACACTCTTCAAATAAAATACTGTTGTTAATTGGAAATGGGATACACTTTAAATAGAACTTTTGCTATTAATTTGACTAAAGTACTTATCAGGTGTTTCAAGTACACAATTATCTCATATTAATATCTTAATTCAATTAACACAACTCAATATTTTTGAATTCCACATATTCCACGAATCTGTATATACATATATACACTGTGGTAATCCTGGGCTATTATCTCACACAACTAGTCTCAGGAATAAAATTAGATGCCCCTCCTTTGGTCACTCCATTTGTTCAAGTGAGAGACTTAACATGGAGTCTAAGAGTGACCTTCACTCTATACATTACCACAATATACATATATATATACACCAACATCCACTTAAAATGGAGACACACTTCTCACCTAGGCTGGACTGTGTGTAGGGTGGAGCAAGACCTGTTCCTATTGTTTTTCCCTCCCATCTCCTTACATCACCTAGCTCCACCCCCTATGGTCTGGCTCAGCATTTGGTCATTTTTGCTTCATTTCGTTTCTGGTTACCGGACAGTATACACCATATAACACAGTCTAACTCTCATACAGGTCCTTCCATTTATACACACACATAAAGACAAAAACATTTGCATGTCAGTTACTAAAGTGTCAGTACTTTTTTAAGTGTCAGTACTTCCTCACTTGTCTAAAAGTGTCGGTACTTCCCAACCCTGCTTATTTCCCCCCGTCTCAACTACTTCTCTTATACCTATAAGAGGCTCCCATTCAGGGATTTTATCCCCTGAAAATTTTAGGCTTCCCTGGTACAATTTATACCATGCCTTCCCGAGATCGGCAAGAGGGTTTCATATTCTGTACTTCCTCACCCTGCATATTCTGTACACTGACCATGCAAAGTAACAAATAAAGACAATAACAGTTAAACACCCGCACAGCATATTCAGCCCACCATATGAATTCTTAAAAAGCTTGAAGATTTATAAGAGGCATGCACTTCTTACCCCTCGGACAGGAAAGGAGCAGCCAGGAAGCACGGATAGATTGTGGCAAGATAAAACCTTACCTTACTGCGCAGTTTTTGTCAATCCGTGGTTCCGAGTGGCTCCTTATCCCATCTGGGTCCGGGGGGGTTCGAGGTGTAGGTGGTCCTCTTGTTCCATCAAGTCCCGCGTTCGGGCGCCAATTACTGATAGGGATTTTTCCATGTTACGTTAATATGCTGTGGGGCTCCAAATCAAAGGTGGTTATGGCAGCCACCATGAGAAAGCAATAGACACAGGCATCACGGTCGTGTCTTAGAGCAAATCTGAGTTTATTGTGTACATTGTCTTTCTTATACAAAAAATAGTAGGCGTATCAGAGGTTGAACTGCTTTACAGAGGTCGACCTGTTTTACTGGTACATAATTTTGTCTTCTCTATAAACAATGCTTTATTTGTTTGTTTGTAGACATCGTGTCTGGTATCCTGATTATCATCACACTCTACATTAACAAAGCATTCCATACAACCTTTTGATCAGTGTAACGAGATAAGCTCTTGGAGACATGATGGACACTTAAGATTACACCTGTACTTCATTTAGCAGAGCTTTTCATAGGACACAGAATAGAGTGTACAATTTAGGCCTACAGCCTCCGGAAACGTATATCAAAGATACATACATATATAAATTAAGATGTTCATAACCCTCACACTCATTTCAAGCTATGTACTATGGTTACTAGTGGTAGTTGTATTCTTACTTAGTTATTTACTTTTGTCCTAGTTAGGGACAGTGAGTGGCAGAGGAATGTGAGTTTGGTGCGTTCTTATCAGAACGGGACATCTGGTATAGGCAGGTGTCTTTTTCTGAGTCATATAGGAAAAGTCCTCTCTCCATCTGTTATTCCACGTTACTTGTGGTGGTTTACGTTTTTTGTTCCACTGTGTAAACATAGCCCGAGAACTGTTTGGGGGCCTGGTTTCGGTACATGCCGGGCAGACGTAACAGTTGTCCATGTTAGATCAATTGATCTGAATATCCCCTATTCCTGATTGCACATTGCCCATAAGTAGAAAGTTAGGAAAAGGAATATCCTCTACCAACACATTGTGTGTATTGTTGCTGTTAAGGTTGGAGACAAAGCCAGGCATGGCAAACAGATGACTACCCTCCCCCCAAATAAATAGGAAGTCATCTATATGTCTGTCACACCAGATGTCCCCCACATAAACAGCACCATCCAGATAAATGAAAGCCCCATTTCAGCATAGAGATTGGCTAAGGAGGGCAAGAAAAAAGAGCCCATAGGATAGCCATACACCTGGAGGTAAAAATCCTGGTCAAACATCAGAAAAATTATTCTGCAGCAAAAAGGATGGTACAGAAATAAGGTATTCTTTCAACTCATATAAAAAGGGGTATACTCAGAGGCACAACTTGAAGATTCTGGGCCCCAATGCAAAACCTGTAACAGGGCTCCTAACTATAAGGCCGCCTTCACACGGGCGACAAAGTCACGTGATTTTGTAGCGTTGCTACGATGCTAACAATCGCCTGTATGTGAAGCCCATGGTTTCCTACAGGTTCCTTCACACATGCGATGTTTTGTAGCATGCTACAAAACGACACACAAACCTCGCAGGTCCGGCGATATGCCCGCAACACGCTAGGTTTTGTAGCCCATGTTTCTCTATAGAGCCTTCCTCTCTGTTGCATCGCATCGCACGAAAACGCGGTTTGCATGCGATGCGATGCAACTTTGACAGTAGCAAATGCTACAAAGTCGCATGATTTCGTATCGTGACATGCGACTTTGTAGCGCTACAAAATTGGAGTATTGCTGCGAGAAAATCGCAGCGATATCATACGGTGCAGCGATGCAATATCGCTGCAATTTTCTCGCAGCGATGCGGTGTCGCCCGTGTGAAGGAGGCCTAATGCTTTATTCATAGTACTGGGCTCCTTATATGGAGAGGAAAGGCCTTGTGGACCCCCCAAGGCTCCTGGGTCCGGTTGCCACTGCATCCTCTGCATCCCCTATAGTTACGCCCCTGGGTATACTTATTCAAACAATGTGACAGGGTAGACAATGCTCTGTCATGAGATATTGACGTGTACAATGCTGAAATATCACAGGTGACCCACACATAAATCTGTAGCCAAGTTACATTCTGTAAAATAATAAGGACATTAAAAGAACCTCGAAGTAATCCAGGTAACGTTTACTATGGGTTGCAAAACCCCATCCAACTAAATAGATAATTTCTTGAGGAGAAACCCCACCCTGAAAACTATGGGTCTCAATGGAGGAGAAAACTGAGGCTTATGTAATTTAGGTAATGCATAAAAGATGGGGACTCACGGGCATTCAACAAAGAGGAAATCCTTTTGCGTTTGTGTTACAATACCCATGCTCAGCACTTCCTCCAAGACCTCCAGTTTAGATTGAACCATCAGGGTCGGTTCTTCCCTCAAGCACTGAACCTAAAGGCATCACTCATCATATTGTGAACCTGCAGTGTGCATAAATCTTGATCTAGAAGGGCAGTTGATCCGCCCTTATATATAGGGTGGATTATAATGGGATTGTTATCTTGTAGCTCTCTCATAGCTATTTATTCCTTTCTTGACTATCATCATCCATGACCGTAACTCTTGATTGCATAGGATAGAAGGTCTTATTAGTCACTGAAATATTTTGTACATGTTGTAAACAAAGTAACCCTTGGGGGTCCTGTTCATTTTGCAATAAAACCAGATGCCATCTGTTCTGGAGAGGACAAGCCAGTAAAATATTAGTCTCTGATTCGTTCACATTACCAAGTTGAAAATCCATATTTTCTATATTTTTATCCCAAAAATGTCTCTTTAAAAACCTTTTCACAACTAGCAGAGTGCAGTCAAGTTCAAAGCCCTTGTTTGGTACACAATTCAACTTACATGCAGACAGACTGACCACAGTTAAATCCTGACGACCCTTGCGAGTTTGATATTTGTGGGCCGCGGTCTCCCCACTTACGACCAGCCCTCCTTGTTTAATCATGTATGCCTGTGTGAATGGGCTTTTAGGGCAGTTTCACACATAGCGTAAATGCTGTGGAGTTTCTGTTGCAGATTTTGCTGCGGAAATCCACAGCATTTACTGTATGAACCATGTGGAGAAGATTTCTAAAATCTCCTGCACATGGAATGAAAAATTTCCCCAATGAATCCAATCTGCAGCATGTCTATTTATACAAGGGTTAAAATCCACAGCAGATCCGCAACAAAAACTGTGGCAAAATCTGCACCATTTAGTTCCTTTTTTGGTGACGACTGTGGATTTCTAGCTTAAATGCTATGGGTTTTCTTCTGCGGAAACCCAGCAGCAGAAATACTGTATGTGAAACTGTGTGTGGCCCCAGTTAGTAAAAGGACCCCAGTATACCCCACTAAGTAGAAAAAACCCTCTGTGACCCATA
The DNA here is from genome assembly GCF_035609145.1 of Eleutherodactylus coqui. Taxonomy (NCBI): domain Eukaryota; kingdom Metazoa; phylum Chordata; class Amphibia; order Anura; family Eleutherodactylidae; genus Eleutherodactylus; species Eleutherodactylus coqui. The sequence continues at coordinate 73,006,525 of NC_089837.1, read as the reverse complement.
TAGTAGTAGGACCCCTTGGGGGCCCAAACTTAGGGTGGATTCAGACGACCGTATATCGGCTCGGTTTTCACGCCGAGCCGATATATGGTGTCCTTGTCTGCAGGGGGGGGGGGGGATGGGAACTGAGATCCCACCCCTTGCCACTATTTGCAATAAGAGGGGGCGAAACGAGGGCAGAGCTAAGTCCCGGATCTTAGCTCCGCCCCATCCCACCCCTCCCATTGCAAATAGTGGCGAGGGGCGGGAGCTCAGTTCCTGCTCCTGGCTCTTCCATCCTCCCCCCCTGCAGACAAGGACACCGTATATCGGCTAGGCGTGAAAACCAAGCCGATATACGGTCGTCTGAATCCACCCTTAGTGAAAGAACACCCTTGGCCCCAATTTTAATTGGGCCTTCTGTGTCCTAGTACATGTTTAGTGCTCCTGAGTCCAGCATCTAAAACTGCTTTGTGTGGAAGAGGTTAAATTCAGTAATAAACAGCCAGTGGCAGCTGGCTGTTTGGAGTGTCTAATGCATTGACTGAGTCTGTGCAGTCTTCTTTAGCAGAGCTTCTTTACATCTCCCCCCCTCCTTCCCTGCCCGTAAGGTCTAGGCCTAAAAAAGAGAGTGGCAAATACCCTGTTGTGTAAGTACAATGTTTAGTGTTGGGAACCATCTGTATTGGGGTCACCTTGTGAAGGCAGATGGGCTCACAAAATGTGATCAAAAGGTGCGCTAAGAATCTAAAATCTATAAATACAGTAAATATAGTAGTAATAGGGCAAAAAATAAGAAAATATTACATTTGTACATATCTTAGTGCCTGCAGGGTTCTGCCACATCCTTGTAGGAGCGTTTGTTTGCTTTTAAGTTGCAGTCACACCATACCTGCACCTGTCTATTTATTTCTGTGTTTTAGGACCTGTTGACTAACTTTTTTTTCTTTTTGTAAAAAATACAACTCATGCTGCAAAAACATCCCTAAGTGAAATGGAAAGATAAAAAAGTTACAGATAATGGAATGTGGGGATTAACCCCTTAGTGATGAAGCCTGTGTGCACCTTAGTGACGAAGCCAAAGTTTGGAAATCTGACATGCGTCAATTTACCATAGAATAACTCCGTAAAGGTTTTGCATATCCAAGTGATTCTGACATTGTTTTTTCGCCACATATTGTACTTCATTTAGGTGGTAAAATTTCACATTTTTAACTGTAATATCTCAAATATGTGCAAACATACTGTACACATTTTTGCTAAGATATATATTTCCATCTGTTTACTTTATTCTGGATGCACATTTGGAAAACTTTTTTTTAAACCTTTTAGGAGACTTGTAAATTTAACATTACTTATTAACATTTTGAGGAATACTTTGTTTTCCTGCACCAAACCAAGATTGCAAAGAGTCAGAATGATAGATACCCCCACAAATGACCCCATTTTAAAAACTACACCCCTCAATGTATTCACTGAGTGGGGTTATAAGTATTTTGACCCCACAGTTTTTTCTTAGAAATTAATGCAATTTACAGGTGAAAAAAAAATAAAATTTCACATTTTTGCAAATATGTATTAGGCCCTATAGCATACATAGAACAGAAGATGTAATTTTGTCAAGACTGTATAAAATGTATTTTTTATTTTAATGGATCTTAACAAGGAAAAGGTTGTGCATTTGTGTATAGCCAGCCACTCAAAATATTTGGCTAAAACCTGAAGTTACATACACTCAAAAACAAATCAAGTACCTGGAAGGAGTTATCATTTTGCTGCAATACTCAGCATGAGTTACATTTTATGCAAATATTCAAATCATTAGAGTTGTGCTGTGATTAGATGAACGGTCTTGTCACCTGCAGCCCCAAAAATTGGTTCTCCCCGAGGCCCATAAAAAGAGGCTCCTTGTATGTAGTGGATGTCTTTATCTGCTTGTGTAGAGCTTGTTGACCACTAAACGCTTCTATGACGTAATCAAAGAGATTTTGCTCAATTACCGGAGTTTGCGAGGGGTGCATTATTGGGATGTGAGAAGCTGGATGGTCGCATTGAGATACTGCCCGCCACTTGGGCCGTTCTGACCAGACTGTATAGAAGTGTTGGGACCAGTAGATGCTCAGGTGCAAGGTGACCGAGGTCAGGATGCCCTCAATAGACCACCGGTAGAAAGGATTCTCTGAGCGTCTGACAAGCACAGGCAGCTCCAACTGTTTCATTGTCCACCATCCAGAGACAGGTGGTGCCATCATTACAGGCTCTTGTGTCGGTCAGAACCATTTCCAGGCGCTTGGCTAAAGGACATTTGGTCTCACGGCACCCATTGCGCTTTAACACCCACCGTCACTACAGTATGCAGTAGTATCCTGAATGATGAAACTGGACGCTATGGAGTGGAACCAGGTTGTCTTTAGGGATGAATCCAGGTGTAGTGTAGATAGTGACGAATGCTGTGTTTGTGTCTGGAGACCCAGGGGTGATGGCCTTAGTCCTGCCTTTGCTATGGAGCGGCACACTGCCCCCATTGCTGGTGTGATGGTGTGTCTGGGGGTCTACTGCATACGACAGTCAGTCATCCCTAGTAGTGGTATGAGGAACAATGACAGCTCAGAGATATCCTGAGGACATCCTGCAACCATATGTGTTCCTCTCATGGCGGCTTACAAGAGTTATTTTCTAGCAGGATAATGCTCGGCCGCATACACATGGGTGTGACAGGATTGCCTCCACAACATTGGCCTTTCTGGTCACCAGATTTATTGTATCAAAGCTAGAGATGGCCCAACAGGGTACTAGAGCCTCCATGCCCGCCCGTATCACATCTTGTATCCAAGCTAGAGGCAGTACAACAGGGTACTAGAGCCTCCATGCCCGCCCGTATCACATCTTGTATCCAAGCTAGAGGCAGTACAACAGGGTACTAGAGCCTCCATGCCCACCAGTATCCCATCTTGTATCCAAGCTAGAGGCGGTACAACAGGATACTAGACCCTCCATGCCCACCAGCATCACATCTTGTATCCAAGCTAGAGGTGGTACAACAGGGTACTAGAACCTCCATGCCAGTCTGTATCACATCTTCTATCCAAGCTAGAGGCGGTACAACAGGGTACTAGAGCCTCCGATCAAGTGTTCAGCTTTCAATAATAAATTCTCCTTTTGCTCTGATATCGTAATCACTTACTTACATCAACATTACAACCCCACTTAGAAAGTTTCATTTGATTCTGACAACTCCTTCTAGCTTTTTGATTTATTTTGACAATGAGTGTATTTTGTTACTTTGCAGTATATATTTTTATGTATCTTGGCAGTAAAACAGTTCATATGCTATTACTCGCTCCTTGAACACAGTCAATTATTTCTATATTTGCACACATTAAGATGGTCATAAAAGCCCCATTATATCCTCAGATGATATGAACATTGTAATCATTCTAATGTACTTAGCTGCAAATGGCATATTAAACAGTTGATGTATTTTATTATTCAATGGCTTTATGGGCTGAGATTGTAATACTTGGTGTTATGACACGAGTCAACATGGAAATTAATGGCTTATGCGTCTTTTATGTAAATCAGGTTTTGATTACTTCTTAACATTCCAGTGGATATTTGATTAAAGAAGCACTAAGGGAACATTTATAAGCTTTGGTCGGTTTGTAATTCACAACAGGTGACTAGTAGTGACAGTATGATGGAGAAGAGCGATCCATTCTCTTGTCTATTGCTGATCACTCAAGTTTCGTCACTTGCCCTTTGTTTATTGTCTGTGATTTATCAAATGTATCTTCCCTTTGTCTGTTCCTCCATCTGTTTACTCTACTCTGACATTCTTAAAAAAGCCATAGACCCAATCCAATAGGGCAACATTACAACATGTTTCCCCAGTGCCGTCCCGCACACAAACCTTTGCGGATAGGACAATTTGACAATTTTCTGTTTATACTGCTCGATTTTCAGCCAAATTTGCCCAATTGAAAGGGAATCTGTCCCATCCCCACAGCACTATAAACAAAGTTATGGTGCTCTTAGGGGATGTGACAGGGAGACAGGTGAGGTATTTTTTTATACTCATCCATTTCCGCGACTACGGGAGGGCTAGCCAGTAGATCTCCGCAGTTGATAAATCCAGACCTGGAATCAGACAAATTCCCATCTCTAAAGAACCTTTTATCTTAATGGAACAAAGCATTGAGTAAATATCTATTAAATGTAGAGAATGATTTCAGAAGATTGGACATCTGAGCCAAACCTTCCAACAAATACTCAAAGTAAGACGAATAATCAAATCATTAAGCTGGGCCCTAACAGCATGATGAAGCTGAGAGTACCTAAAAAACGAATATATGAGAGAATTGGTAACACCATAATGCCACCAGAATGAGGGCTCCCGGAAGTGCTGCTGTAGTAGCCCAGAGGGTCCTACAGAATAGTCTCTCTAACAGTTTGTCCTGTCATACCTGTCTATGCACTTCTCCTAGGCATAGAAGGTGCCGTGCATCAGAGAAACCCTGTTTCTCCCCGATCCTAAGCTGAGAGCTTAGCGCTGGCGATAGCTGGTTGCCTATTGGCTATATGTCACGCCTCCACTGATTGGTGGGAGAGTCCAGAGCAGGAAAATGATACACTAGTCCCTATGCAGAGGGGGTGGAGTTTGGAGAAAGTGCGGAAAGGGGAGAAGAGGTGAAGGAGTTAGTAGAGTTGATGCGGAGAGTTGGTAGCAGTCGGAGGGAGAAGATGTCCGCAGTTCAGCGTGTGCTCAGCAATTCAGCATTCCAAGAAGGATAGTGAGGTCCTTTCCACTCCCTTGTCTTTCCAGCAGCAGGAGGAAAGAGTTGGAGGTCATCGTCCCCATTTAACAGCGAATTAAACTATCCGGTGAATTCAAAGCCAGGATTTGTTCAGCGGCCATTACAACTTGTATTTCACTCCAGTAAACCCTCAACTAGTAACAATTTGGGAGATTAATACTGAGTTACCTCTGGAACTAGAGAGAGAGCATTGAAGATAAGTGGACATTCAATTGTCAATCTACTGTTTTCATCGTGACAATTCACTGCATTGTGTATCTGCAAAATGTTGTCCATCTATCTGTTGTTGCAACTAAGGCCACCTGCAGATGGCCGGGTCGGATCCGGCTGCGAGAATTCTCGCAGCGGGACCCGACCCGAGTGTCTGCAAAGAGCAGCGTGACACTCACCCGCTCCCGCGGCCCCGGCTCTATCATGCGCAGAGCGGAGCCAGCAGCTGGTGAGTGACGTTTCTGTGCAGGGTCTGCGAGCCCCGCACAGAAATAGATCATGCCGCGATTTGTTTGCCGCGCGAGATTTTGCGCGGCCGTCTGCATAGGATTGCGTTTGTTAATGCAATCCTATGGCAGCTTCCAGGGGCGGAAGTTCCGCGGGAAATCCCGCCGCGGAATTTTCGCCCGTCTGCAGGCGGCCTAAGCTTCAGTAAAACCGCATGCTCCCAGTACTGGCGTCACCCATGACAAGACTATTGTTTATTTCAGAAGTATCTATATACATTATTTGTGTCACTGTGCGACAGCTGAGCAGAGCCCTGTTACCGCCACTGTTGGGAGGAATCACAGGACCACCTGTGACAACCATTTTTCAATCCCCATGGTTTCCCCCACTTTGGCGTGCTTAGCTTGGCCGTTAATATTGAAGCTGCAGGGAGTATGGGAGAACTGAAAATGTTTTTTCATCTTTTACCAATATAGTAACATAACTAGCTAGAGTCTGAAAACTTGAGCAGACCTTGGCCTGTGCTCAGGTGAAATGTGGATCCAATCGTATCCAGTCAATTTGGGACAAGGTCTGTCAGAGTAGTCGAGGGTCAGGTAGAGTCATAAACTAGAATACACATTAAATGGGCTGTGTCACAGTGGTATAGATGACTGATTCCTCTATGGCAAAAGGAAGCATGCCATATAGCAGGGTATGACTGGTGATTGGTGGGGGACTGAATAAAGATGCCCGCAGTGGCCTTTTAAGAGTTAGGACAGGAGACACAGAGCAGAGTGTCCAGGCTACTAAGAATAGCAGTGTCTGACCCTGGCTCCAGTGACAGGTGAACCAAAGCAGGAGTCCATCATAGCAGAAGACCACACAATCACTACATAGTTATGGACATTTATAATTAAATGTCATTTTACTAATTGGAGATTATATGTTGCATTTCTCCCACTACACACCTGTACATACAATGAGAATATGTAGACAGCACAGGATTATGAGTGGAGGGGTTTTACTGGTTTACCCATGTGCAGGGTACATAGGGTATTGTTTATGCCAAATATAATAAAAATTAAAAAGCACAATACAGAGCTGTAGCTCTGCAGCTTTTCCTTGGAGGAGGTCCGTGTTTGGGTCTTCTCTTCACCTGCTATAATTTCTCCTTTGAAAAAAGAATGACACTTATGGTAAAAAAGCACCACACCTGCTGTCTTCCTTGGTGTAATTTTGGGTAGCTCTATTGCTTTCCCTTGGTGGAGGTCTGTGTTTGGGTCTTCACCTGCTAAAATTTTTCTTTTGAAAAATGGCATTGATTTGAAAAAAGCAGCATACCCGCTGTCTTCCTTGGCACAATTTTTGATCTAGGAGATCCCATGTGGGCCTTCTTTTATTTTTAGTGACACCCCTGTGCTACTATTGACTATACCATATATTATTTTGACCAATTTTTGGGAGGAGCACAGTGTTCCCCAGATGTTTGGCTGTATTCTCATGAAATCTGAGGGGCACTGGCTACATTGGTGACCTTTTGGAAGGCAAATTATAGAACCCGATTTTTACTCCCAATGCCCTTTCCAATTCCAGGCATTTTTGTGAAATTGGGCCGATTCCGACCCAAATCAGATTTTCCAATTACTCATCACTACTCACTTTCATCAGTATTCATTGCTAACTGGCTAGTGGAATATTCATTATTCAGTCCCCTCTGATTACTTGTTCGTACATCATCCGGTGGTCAGTGGCATAAAGTACCTGGCGTATTCAGCAGGCAAGTTATATAATACAAAACAAGTTCATTTAAACTAAATGCTCTGAAATTATGAGTTTTCAAAAAAGTTCAATCATTTATGTAAATGAAAGTGAACTTGGTTTCTGACTCTGCTTTTGCATCATACTGCCGGCCAAGAGAAAGGAAGCAGGTAATGGTAATTACGGTAATTATGCTTGAGAGAAGGCGACGTAATTAAAGTCTTTAATCTGCACAGTTCACATGCACTTTAATATAGACAATTAGGAGCTCTTTTAATGGTCCAGCACCAGGGCAACTCCTGCTTCTTAATGTACTTATACCTATGCAAAATAAGGCAAGTAAAATAGGTTAACCCCTTCCAAATATCTGCTGTACATGTACAATGGAAGTCAGAGGTGATTGTGCAGCATAGATTGGTCTCAGGATGTGTGGTCATTCCTTATGCGGTGGGTGTCAGCTGTATTATACAGTTGACAACTGTCTGCAGTGACTGACAATCAGAGATAATTTTGATTCTGGCTATTTAACCCCTTAGATGCCACAGGTCAATAACGACTGTGACATCTAAGTGGTTAGACAGAGCAAGGGGGGCTCCCGCTGATGAGCCTCCAGGGCTGACATCATGATACTCCTATTAAAGGTAATAACCCCTTAATGCTATAGGACATAAGTTTACATCATGGCAGGGTGGCAGTTCAAGCAACAGCACGTAAACTTATATCATGTGGATGGTGCAGTAGTTGTCTGTGACTGATAGCCGGCCTCCCACCGCAACAGCGGTGATCAATGAGAACATTGATCCCCACTGTTAACCCCTTAATACCGCAATCAATGTACATCGTGGTATGTAAAGGGTTTACAGAGGGAGTGTGCTCCCTCTGTGACATCAGCGGCACTCCATGATACAGTCGCGGAGGGCTAATGGGGTCGCATGCAACTGCATGTCATACACTGCTGTCCGAGCCTGCCACGGCTATTGTGAGTGATAATGCATTATCACAGCGAGCATAGCTGTTATGGTTCAAGTCTTTTACAGGGATATAAAAAAAGCTAAAAAAAAAAACAAAACACCCTTTTTTGCGCACTTTCTCCTGTTTTAAAATAAAAAATAACACATATTTGGTATCATCGTATCGATAATGACCTGTACAATAAATGAAACAATTTATCCTGCTTGCCAAAAAGCGTAAAAAATCCCCTAAAAAGCAAAGGCAAAATGTTTATTTTGTTCATTTTGCCTCCCAAAAAAAACACAATAAGGGCTTATTCAAATGACTGTATATCAGCCGGGTATTCACGCCGGCTGATATATGGCATCCCTCTCTGCAGGGGGTGGAGGCTGGAAGAGTCGGGAGCAGTGCTCTGAGCTCCCGCCCCCTCTCTGCCTCTCGGCACTATTTGCAATTGGAGGGGACAGGATGGGGCGGGGCTAAGTCTTGGAACTTAGCCACGCCCCACCCGCCTCCTCTCATTGCAAATAGTGCAGAGGGGTGGAGAGGGGGCGGGAGCTCAGTGCACTGCTCCCGACTCTTTCAGCCTCCTCCCCCTGCAGAGAGAGACGCCGTATTCAGACAGATCTGGTCTGTTATGGCCGTTATGGCAAAATTGTTCCTCTGATTTGGTTTATTAGATGGAGGAACAAAAAGTTATGGAGGGATAACAGCATCGTAATTACCCAAAATGGATGTTGTCGAGGGCCAATAAAAATTTCTGCTGAAAAAAGTTGCATCGACCTGTTGAGAATTAAACCACACCCATGTAATAATAGGAGGGGCATGATGATTTTTGCAACCCCATATAGTGCAGAATATTCCTCTATGTGTCAGATTAGGCAGACATATCTTCCTTTATTGCGAGCTGACAGGGATTTGGCCAGAATTCTTAATTCAGGCTGTAAATTTGTAGCTAAAAAAGCACGCACCTTGCAACATTTATTATCACCCATTATGATGATTGACCATCGAACTGAACCGTCCTCCTGGCTTCGCTATTTAGGCTGTGTGAAATGTGGACATAACAGATGTATTTGTTGCTCCGTTGTTCACACTACAAAAAACTTTGTGTCATGTGACACGAAAAAACCCTTCAGCTCAATATATAAACTGTAATCCTACTTCTGTGGTTTATCTCATCACATGTCTGTTCTGCCAAGTGTAGTATGGCCAAATGATTTCCCGCAGAATTTCCACCTGTGCCCACTGCTATGAGGGTACGTTCCCACGAACGTATATCGGCTCGGTTTTCACGCCGAGCCGATATACGTTGTCCTCGTGTGCAGAGGGGGGAGGCTGGAAGAGCCTCAGAGCAGGAACTGAGCTCCCGCCCCCTCTCTGCCTCCTCTCCGCCCCTCTGCACTATTTGCAATGAGAGGAGGCGGAACGGGGGCGGGGCTAAGGGCCGGGAATTAGCCCCGCCCCCGTTCCGCCTCTCCCCATTGCAAATAGTGCAGAGGGGTGGAGAGGAGGCAGAGAGGGGGCGGGCGCAGAGTTTCTGCTCCTGGGCTCTTCTAGCCTCCCCCCTCTGCACACGAGGACAACGTATATCGGCTCGGCGTGAAAACCGAGCCGATATACGTTCGTGGGAACGCACCCCGAGATTGCATTAGATAATGCAATCCTATGCAGACAGCCTCGATTTGACTGCGTGAAATCTCGCGCAGTAAACAAATTGCGGCATGTCCTATTTCTGTGCGGGCCTCGCAGATGACTGGTGACGCGCCGGCTCCGCTCTGTGCTTGTGGCCAACAGCCGGCACATAGCAGAGCGGGGAGATGCCGGGAGCAGGTGAGCCGCAGTGGTCACTGCAGGAGCACGGCTTGCATCCCGCTGCGAGAATTCTCGCAGCAGGATCCGACCCGGCCGTCTGCAGGAGGCTTAAGTTAGATGTACTGTCTGCAGTCTATAAACTAGGATAAGAAGACATATATCTGACATTGAACATGCTGGAAGGAAGAATGTATCGGCTATTTCATCACATTTCTTTTTAGCTCATAAAGGAGTTTTATAGCTCTCTACCAGTCTGTGGTACTGAAAGAGTTAACCGCCCGTTACGGATGGAGATCACTATGACAAACTTCTTGACATTTTGGATGCATATTTTGCAAATCTATGAACCGCGTGGTATGAACCGCCGACTGGACCTTTTATTGCACTATTAGTTATTTATTTTTACTTTGTTTCCTTGTAATTGTATCTTACCTCTGGGGTCATGTGTATTGTTCCAAGCACCCCATTGGCTATTCACTGTGATGTATGTGTAACTCACATGTGCCTTAAAGGGGTTGTCCCGCGCCGAAACGGGTTTTTTTTTTTTCAACCCCCCCCCCCTGTTCGGCGCGAGACAACCCCGATGCAGGGACTTAAAAAAAAAACCGCTCAGCGCTTACCTTAATCCCCGCGCTCCGGTGACTTCTATACTTACCGGCTGAAGATGGCCGCCGGGATCCTCTTCCTCCGTGGACCGCAGCTCTTCTGTGCGGTCCATTGCCGACTCCAGCCTCCTGATTGGCTGGAATCGGCACGTGACGGGGCGGAGCTACACGGAGCCCCATTGAAGAAAGCAGAAGACCCGGACTGCGCAAGCGCGTCTAATTTGGCCATTCGACCATTTTAGACGGCGAAAATTAGACGGCAACCATGGAGACGAGGACGCCAGCAGCGGAGCAGGTAAGTGAAAAACTTTTTATAACTTCTGTATGGCTCATAATTAATGCACAATGTACATTACAAAGTGCATTATTATGGCCAAACAGAAGTGTATACCCCCACTTGCTGCCGCGGGACAACCCCTTTAATGTCTATGAGTAAGGGCAACATGCTTGCCTGAAACATGGAAGACGGCACAGGTTCTTAGTTCCTTTATGTCCGCCTGGATTGTTTATTAAAGACTGAAAGCTTTTACTTTTAACCCAGCGCTGGACTTTTTCCATTCTCCTGTACATCACCTAGCGACGGCTCGGGAAAAACAAATATAAAAAAAAAGAAATCTGTACTATGCATGACCGACGGTGAGTGTCTGCAGACATCTGCAGTACAGGAAGAGAAGGTACACGAGGTTGCCAGACAGGGTCACAGATGGATTCCGCTGCGGGCTCCCACATGCAGAATCAGACCTGTCCATGTCAGACCGGCCTTACATTGCATTTCTTGCAAAATTGCACAACACTGTGAAAATTCTGAGCAAAATCGCAATTTTAAAAAATTGTGAAAATTGTAGCAAAAATTATGTTGTGACCTCAACATGTGAACAGACTCCAAGAACTATAGTGATGAGTATGAAGATAATACTCTAACCTGTCATACTTTCTAGGCCGGCTGAAGATGTCTACTAGTGATGTTATTTAATAGCCGGAGGGAAAAAATTAGCCATTTAGGTATTTCTTTGAATTCAACAGCAAAAAAGTGTAGAAATGTCCAATTTTGAGATCTTCAAAGTCATCTGGTAGAAAATGACTCTACATTATCTCAGCCTTTAATGGAAGAGAACATGAAACAAATACAGAACGAGTGTCGTCAGTCGTCATATACAAAAGATAGAATGTATCTTATACTAATGCAGCAATTAAGACTTCTAATTGCGCCGATAATGAATTTTAGATTAGCGCTGGGTCATATTGTCGGAGATCACAGTCATCAGTGGGAAATGCCGCGGCTACCAAAGGTTAATGAATGACAGAGGACGACATGGAAGAAAGATCTATGAACTCTTCCAATTCATCTTCCCGCAGTAATTTTGCTCCATTATTGAATCATTTGTGTCCGTGAAATACCATGTCAGTTTCAGTCTAGTGATTTTACAATTTACTGCGTCCTTTGTTCTGCGAAGGCGTTATCTGCTTCAGAGATATTGCATTCTGTCACAGGAAGTCAGCAACAGTGGCAAGCCAGACAATAAATAGATCAGATACCATCAATCAGTATATAAATGCAGCCACGACTCCAGATTTCATATAGTGTCTTAAAGAAAAGTAATATTCTCAGAAAAATGCACAGGTGATGAGTTTACCTGAGGACACAGACAAACAGTCTCCAAGTTCTTACGCAATAATTCAGTATATTCAAATTACAAGGCAAATAGTAAAAACAATGTAGTATACAGATATGATTAGTGCATACTTGCCTACTTTTAGAGCTGCAGAGGTATTGTTCCATCTTCCCTATTTGCATATTTCCCAGAGGAGCATGAATGGCCTTATAAGTGTCCTTATACACCTAGGTGCTCTCTTTAAGGAGAAATGATACCCTTCCCAACTCTACATCATAGGCCTTTCACTAGCCAAGCCAGAAACCTACTGCACACTGATGAGGGGTAAAACACCGAAACAGCTGTCTGTGTATGGATTCTTTGTTACAAGGCTTGTGTAAAGAGTCTGACATTGATTTGTAGTAATGCTGCCTTCCAATAGGTGGCGCTGCAGAGGTATTGTTCCATCTTTCCCATTTGTATATTTCTTAGAGAAGCATGGATGGCCTTATAAGTCTCCAGACAAGTCTCCTTAAGGAGAAATAATAGCCTTTCCGACCTGTCTACTTTTAAGAATTGTATTCAGAAAGACCTCTGATGTATTAGGGCTCCGACACTAGCATTACATACAACTCTGTACACATAGATCATGCCCTTATAAGACTATGCTCACATTAGCGTTTTATTACTTATTTGGCTTTATTACAAAATGGAAATTAGAGAGCATCTGCAAGTTTTCTGCTTACATCTATTTTTCAGCGTAGTGACGGTGACTCTGCAATGAATGTGGCTCAGAGGTTAGCACTATTGCCATCCAATAGGTACAAATCTCATCAAGAGCAACATCAACTTTAAAAAACTCCATATAGCCATCACTCTTGGTCAGACTTGAACCTGCAACTCCAGCACTGCAAGGCAGCAGCACTAACATCTGAGCCACCACACTTATTCTTTCCTTACCAAAAAAATAGAAGAGCATGAAGGTGAGCTAAAAACCAAGCGACTCCAACACTCACTCATTTCCTGTCGGTGGCCGTGTGTACAATAGATGCTGAAAATTGCT